>NC_142120.1:37187500-37230000 GCF_056152115.1 Neolamprologus brichardi | reverse complement strand
GATCTCTGCACATCAGTCTAAATTTGTGACAGAGCGTGCAGAAACCAAGATAGGTGGTAAACTAGGAGCAGCGTGGAGGTTGGCACTGTTGCCGCACAGCAAGAAGGTCCTGAGTTCATTTCCACCATCAGGCCGGAGTTTGCATGTTCTCCCCGTGTTTGCGTGGGATCTCGCTCTCCCTGGGTCCTCCGGCTTCCTCCCACAGTCCAACGTTAGTTAGTGGGGTTAGGTTAATGGGTAACTCTATAGGCACAAGTATGTGTTAGCCCTGCGACAGGCTGGTGCCCCGTCCAGGCTGTACCCCCACAAGGATAAGCAGAAGAGAAGAGATGGATTGAATAAGCAGATTTAATTTATGTGACTTGAACTTGAAGACATCAAACTGTCTGTCCTCTGAGTCACTTGCTTTCAAATAGTTTAAATGATGAAACTATTGGTAATTAGTAGCCATATTTCCTTGGCTGACTGGCCAGGTCGTGCCCTACAGGCTGTTCATGTTCACCACTTAAAAACCTGAATCTATAAATTTTCAGTGCTGCTACGGACCAGATTGTTCTTATCATGTCCTGATAACTAATGCTGGAACGTTGATTGTGTTATTGCTCGGCTACTCTCAGTGTGCTCCAGCTTTTTGCACACTGCACCACATTTGTTGGTGTCTTACAGGATGATAACGCCTCGATTAATTGTCTTTAGTTTAGTAACATTTCATCTAATCCAAAATTGCCCTAAAGTTTCCATTCTCTTTAATATTCTCCACTTACGGATATCAGTATAAGTAATCTTGTGGAAGAATGTGGCTGCAGAGGTATCAGTGGTGTATATCATACCAGCCGACTCTTCTCCAGAATGTTAACGCCTCCACGTTTCCTGTCAAGCTCTGAGTCTGAATAAGCACCTTACGTGGAAGGCTTCACCCTACACAAGCCCAGTCCTGCCGCTTCACTTTGCATGAGTTGCTTTCATTCTGACAAGAAAGTCGTCACAATAAGTGTTTTCCTTTCACTTCTGCTCATTTTGATTTCCTGAGAATAAGAAAGTGCAGCGTTTGACCCTTTGAGGTCAGAGGAAGCACTTCTACGAATCATGTGTTTCCTAAAAATATCTGTTTGTCCTCACGTGAAAAATGTTTCTGTGACAGGCGTCTCAATATGAACTTGACATGTTTTCTCCATTAGTTTGTTGTATTGACAAAGCGTTGGAGGTTTCACTCAGTCTTAGTCATGTTACTGTGTTTGGTAGCAACCTGCTTTGGGTGTGAACAGTGTCAAAACAAACCTTTAAGAAAGCAACCTGAGGATGCCAGTCTGGTTTGGGAACTGTGCTTTTCATTGTTCCTACACCCTGTTGTGTAATTACATCACTGTTTGCTTCTTTTCAATCTCTGTACCTTCAAAAGAGTGAAGGCAATTAGACTTTCTGACACGTCTAAGATAAAAAGTATTCAGTTGTCACTATTATAGATCAATTTTAATTCAAATTGTCTCAATCTCAGTCGCCTCAGAGTGCTTTACACTGTAAGGTAAAGACCTACAACAATACAGAGAAAACCCCAACAATCAGTTGACCTCCTATGAGCCGGCAGTTGGCGACAGTGGGGAGGAAAAACACCTTTGTCACAGAAATGGAAGAAGTTGTAACATTTCAGTGAATACTTCCATGGCGTGTTTTTGATATCAGGCTATTAAATGAAGCCTTGTGGGTCTGGATGCCTGGCTAAGTTTACGGCGTTTCTTGGTCTCACTCCAAACGCTCTGACAGCAACAGGTGCTGCTTTTCACTGTCTACAGCTTTTCTCTGATCAAAGCTGATGTACCCACTGTGACGTCCTGTGTTGAATCCTGTGTTTGGAAACCTTTAACTGTAGCCTGTGACCTATCTATGTACAAACCACAGTGTGGCCAGTCATTAGCTAAAGCTAGCAAGACTGTATAGGTGCAATGAACAAGACAGGATTAGGATTAGACAACGAAATACTGAGTTGTCCAGAGGTCTAGTCAACGAATCCAATTAGTGGAGGCGAGGATTAGACGACAGAGAGCTGCCACTCTCAGCTGCAAGTCACAGCACCAGTGACTATGGACCGATCTGATATTACGTATCGGTATCTGTCCGATACTGACGTAAATCACTGGATCAGATATCAGAGAAATAAAAAATGTAATCGATCCATTAAATATCAAAAAAGCACCTCACAAAACTTGCGACACGGCGTAACTCGGCTCATAACCATAGCACGTGGGAGCAGTGTGGTCACGCGATAGAGCGGCTGTGTGTATTTGCAGCCTCAAACCAGCATTTCATCTCCGAGGAAGTTTTCCCAGAGAGAAGTAAAGCAAGTGTGTAAGTTCATCTCTGAATGTTTGTAAAGCGTTACCATGTTAAGCTTAACAACCGATATATGGAGCGACTGCCTCTCTCTCTCTCTCTCTCTCTCTCCTGCTGCTGCTTCAATCATAAACTGATCAATGATCAGCTGATCGGCTTTTCTGTCGCGAGTCTCTCTTGTTTGTTTATTGCTCACTTCGCGCCAGAAAGAGGAAACCAGCGGCTGAACAACAGCAGCACCATTAAGCTTGATCAGCTGTTGTTAGAATTTATTTAATATTATTTCTACACCAGGATCTTTTTCTACGTAGCTGACGTAACTGTGCAGGGGCGGATCTAGCAAAGTTTAGCCAGGGGGGCCGATAGGGCATGAACAGGGAAAAGGGGGCACAAAGACATACTTTTCTTTCTTATTCTCATTTAAAATGTCGAGCTTTTAATAAATAATTATCTGACTCTTACACCCAAAGTTTTAATCTGATGTAAAATGTATAGAAGTCCATTACTGTATATAGTAACTGTTAAGTCTAATATACCCTAGTAAGCTGTAGTACTTTTTCCTTTGGGAACCATCTGTGCAGTCTGCAGTTCTGTTGAAGAAAGATGTTGAATCTATTTAATTATTCTTGAAAAATAATTTATTTCTGTGCATTTTTTCCCCCTGCATCAAATTAAAGTTGATTACGTCGATTAAGCATCATGAGGTGGAGGGGGGGGGGGGGGGGGGGGGGGGTTCCCTATTTTTCTTTTTTTTGCTGGGAGTTTGCAACCCTATTAGTTAGGTTGTTTAATGTTTCTGCTAAGTACTCTTTAAAATACCAGAATAGGGAGGATGGAGCAGGTTTAAGTTTATTAGATTGATCAGTTTTGCTGATCTATGAAATATTTTGGGTGCAGTGTATTTTTTACATACAGGTATAACAGAATAGCTTTAGTGTTGTTTATTTAAACTTGAGTATGGACTTATACAAAATGCAGCAAGATATTAAAAAAACAGTTTTATTGATTAAAAACACTATATCAGAGTCATATCGGTATCGGCAGATATCCAAATTTCTGATATCGGTATCGGACATAAAAAAGTGGTATCTGCCATCTCTACCAGTAACCTTTACTTTGAGAAGCATCCAGTTATAATGACAAAGGAAACGTCTCTTTATAATGTTTGACATGGGATTATATTTGCTTGCAGAATTGCATGAGGACAATTGCACGTAGCACATCTCATCATTTCTGCTTGGAGTCCACCTCGAGGACATGATTGGATAGTTACATCCAATATGTATTTATATGTATATGTATATATGTACAATATTGGCACAGTTATCCGCATTCACCCTCTAAGGATGAACTTCAGCCTGAGTGGACCCATGCAGACACAAAATCTCTAAAAGATGAGCAACAACACTTTCAACATCAATCGAAACATGTCTCAAGTAGTTTGAGCTATCGGGGTTTAAAATAGAGTCCCAGCATTTTTGTGGCATCATTGAAAACAGGCAGCAGAATTGTGTGATGACTTTACATAATTAATGTGTTGATTGTGTTAAAGGACTGGACAAAACGTCCTCTGTGTTTAACTAAAGCTTCAGCTGAAAATAGGTCTGCACTGGAACTGTAAACACTCAGTGAGTTATCTGCAGGTTTATGAAACTATAAGGATAAAAACCCCAAAACTGTAGTTTAGTCAAGTCAAGTGGCTTTATTGTCATGCCGAGCATGTGCAGTGGTACAGTGCACACTAAAAAGGAGACAGACCCCGGTGCTACATGTGACAGACGGTCTACACAGGACTGCATAAAGTGCAAAAACTGCAAAAAACAAAGACAAAGACAGCGCAACAGAAAAGCACTGAGCAGGAATGGACAGAAGCATGTACGGTCATTTTCCATGTAGGGAATAGATTTTAGGGGGATGATGCCTCCAGTTTGCCACAGAATCAGAAACCCTCGCTTTCTCTTCCCTCAGCAGAGGGCAGCAGCACCTCCCCCTCGTTCTCTTCTTACTTTGAATCACTCAGCAGTATTTCTGTGCCTGGAGCTTCCTGCTTTATGCCTTTCTGTGAGCTGTAATTAGGCTCTATGTGCTCTGCACTCACAGCTGCTGATGTGAAGTACAGGTTGAGCTCAGCCTCCTGAGGCCTCGGGGTTGTCTGTCCCTGGCACGACATAGGTTAGACAAAGGTGAAAGTCTGCAGAGCAGTGCATCACACACGCTACTGCACACCTCAGCGGGCTGCGCTCAGACAGGTTTTGGGAGTCACCGGCGTACTCCAGCTGCAGCTCCGTCTGATGTTGTTTTTATGGGTCTGGACCAGACGTTCAGCTGATTCAGCCGAGGTCTCCCCGTAAGAGTGAGTAACAGCAGGACTGCACACAGACTACACACAGACAGGCTTTATTAGAGCCTGCGTGACTCTTCTGTCTGTTTTCTCTGTGCTCTGCCATATAAACTATATATGAGTATAAACTCTCATTTTCACTCTGTACCTGCTCATGCTCCTCTTTGGTTGGAGGATCATCAGACTTCTGACTGCTGCGTCAACAAACCCAAAGACCAAGTGTTAACATCTCGACACCCCCATCAGGAGCATGCATGAAGCTTGTGGCTGGTTTCACACCTCCGTGTTGACCCAGGCGGATGAACCGAGTCCATTTGTCCAGGAAAACACCGGCTTCACGAGGTCGTCCTTCAGCCTGTCTGATAAAATGTTTTCCATGTGCACATATGTTTGGCTTCTGCTTAGTTCTTTTGTCCTTACTGAAACTGGCAGCATGTTGCCACCCCCTCCCTTAATTAGAGCAATCAACATATGAGCTGCAGCGGTCCCCCGCCCCCACCCCAGTGCTGCTCCCGGTTTCAGTTCAAACATCTGGCTGAGTGTGTCACAATGCTCCCTGCTGTTGATATTCAAATCGACCATCTCCTCAGTTCAGCTGATGACGCTGATAGAAACCACTGCCCCCATAATAGTTTGTTGATTGAAACCCATCAATCAAACCAAATCAATTAGTTTCAGCTTTTGTGGCACTTGATGGAAAGCTGAGTACGACCAAGCGTACGACCTTTGAATGCTTGTAATGACTCAATTAAGACTTTAATTAAAACATTCCTGTGACATTGAAACTGTAACTAAAACGATGTTTATACTCTTTGATTTAGTGACGCAAACTAGCTACATGTGACACTTCTGGAAGCTAAATTTGATTCTTTTTAGGTTTGAATGTTTCCATTTATAATAATTAGCACTGAGAACTGTTGGTTGTCATGGTTTCTATCAGTCAGGAGCAGATATTTAAAATAACATGGATACCAATGTTTCGTTATCTTGTTACTGTCATCCTCTCTCTGTGCAGTAAAATAAATCTTTATCATAGTTACTGTTTTAGTCTTTCAGCCCTTCATCAAACTGTCTTCACATGATAAGAGCCTCTGTCTGTAGATGACTGACGGAGCTCAAGACTGATGGGATAACATGAAGAAATCAGCCTGTTTCCTGCCTCTGGCCCTCATCCTGATGAGTTTGGTCTCTGAGTATCCATCAGTTATTCAGCTAATGTGCAGAACAGTGTTATTAATGAGCCTGCTGCACAGATCGTGTCTCTCTTGGACATATTTTCTACTCTTCAGTTAACTTTGGATTTAAAAGTAAAATCAGAAATCTGAACTAAATGTAGAAGAATGTAACAAATCACTAGGTACCTGTGTGACTAAGTAATGCTATTATGGGATCTACAGATGTAGCAAATCGTGGATCAGTAAACATATTGATAAACTATACAGCTGTAACTCCAGAAATGTGTCTTTAATTCAACGAATTCAGGCTCCATTGACTGAATTACAGCTCGTAGTGTGGAGCTGCTGTGTGTCCACCACACTTAGCAGGAACGTTCCCATCATTTTTACATTTCATAGTAATATTTGGACTCGACAGAGCAGCAAAACATGCGGGCAGCTATTTGTCTGCACTGAGTAGGAGCTGTTCTCAGGTAGACCGTCCCTCTGTGCCTCCTCAGGACTCCTCCCCTGCATAAATAGTCCTCCCCTGCTGCTCTGCCTCAGACCAAAGTTTAGAGCTGAGTGTGAACAGAGTGAGGAGGGGGCCCCATGCCAGAAAAAGCCAGACGGGGGAAGCTGTTCTGTCTTTTTACGTGCTTATAACTTGTGATTTTCTGCCACCTTTTTTCTCTCTGGTGTGGATTACTTGAAGCCAACTCGTGAGGATTAAACGGATACTGTGTTTCTACTGAAAGATATGGTGGCTTACGATGAAGTGGGTAGCTTGGTGCCTATCAAACGGACTCTGCAAGTGATAGACTGCCAGAACCAGGCCAAGGAGTCCGAGGTGAGACGGCTGAAACTTTACTCTGTAAATGTTTGACCAGAGCTGCTGGAAATGAAGTCATAGTGTGGTGTTAGGTATCACAGTGTGAGTCAATCAGCACCTAACCCTGGTCTTTATCTCACGTATGTACACAGTGTGTGTGTGTGTGTGTGTGTGTGTGCGCAGAGGCTTTGACCTTTGTTCCAGGGCACTCGGAACAAAGCTTAAGATACTGTCAAACCCTGAAAAGTTAATCATTGGACTAAACTGCACCTTTTTAGTTGTACAGTAACGACCTCCCCCACGCACGGCTGTGTATTCCCCCTGCTCTCGTACCCCAGCAGACACCTCAGTCTCAGTGGGAAATGGGGAGATCAGGTACAGGACAGGAACAGTGAGACAGCAGGGGGCAGGGTCTCAGTAAACAACCAAGCATTCAAAAGCTAATGTGTTTTAAAATGAAAGCAGCAGATATGGTAGCAAACCCAGGTGCTGTCTGTGAGTTTCCCTGTGTGGCTTCACACAAGTCTGCAAACACTTCACGGATTGTCCTTTCTTGCAGTAAAACCCTGTATTTTCACTCCGTCCTTTGATTCGTGCCTGTTCCTTCCTATCATCTTCTAAGCTGTAATCACAGGGACACATCTGGCACATATGGGGTTACATCAAAGAGGAAGCACAGGGAGGGAGCTGAGAAAAGTTTGAGGTTGAAAGTTGAAGGAGGCTGCATGTATATGATGTCTGGAGGGTTCGACTGACTAAGATCTGAATGGTTTCCAGCCCGACTCGCTCTGATGCCACAGGACAGCCAGGAATAGCAGCATTCCCTGTTTCACTGCTGATAAACAAAGAGCAGGACGAGTGGCCTCTCATGATCCTCAGCGCTTTATGGCCACTACGCTTTCCCACTATTTTCCCCCAAAAACACACAAAAACTACTTGTTACCACTTATTTGTCCACAGATATGAACTGGTGATCACTCAGAGGGAGCCACGTCTGGTTACAAACAGAGGAAAGCAGTCGACATGTGGCCACTCGAGGGCTTGCTAAGCTCTCCGTGGAGAGTCTGACCGCAGCCACAGCAGACTGAGCTGTTCCACAGCTGCGTCCACAGAGACTCAATGGCTGCACTGTTTCCCACATTTGCTGACAAAATCTCCTTTGGTGTGTGTCAGGGAAACACGAGCGATGTGTTTCATCTTCAGAGGGCAAAACTGCATTACTGTGAAGATGTTACACTGCAGCAGAAAATGCAAATCGTGTGGAATTATAATCATTACCCTGCTGCTCTTTGATTTCTCCCAGCCTCGGGGCGGGTGAGGAGTTGTGTGTGGGGGGGTCACCTGCCCCAGGTGTAGTACTCTCTCACGCGAGGCTCGTTGAAGAGCGTGTTTCGACTCGCAGCCATAAACTCTGCGGTGTGCCCCATGCAGCGCTGCACTGCGTAAACACTTTGCTCCTTTTCTTGCTCGCAGCAGCGGCGCACTGCCACGCAGCTCCATCCCTAAATCAGGAATCATTTATCCCAGTTTGAGCGATGCAGCAGATCCACTCTGTACTTGAGTTTTGGCTCTTGTCAGAGCAGATAGCAGCAGAGTAGAGACCCTGAACAGCTGAGAACCACGGTCTCGTGCATTCCTGGCATTCCTCCAGACCCCCTTCCCTCCAGATCAGCGGTGAGAGAGGGTCTTTGTGCTCAGTGGGCTGGCTCAGGACTCTTCATGTGATGGAGCCAACAGCTGCTGGAAGTGCTTCCTCCTCCGTAGTATCTGTGTCTGCCACTCCGCCAGGCTGTCTGCCTGCGGCGTGACCTCGGCTCCAGCTGCTCGTCTTAAAGCAGGGACTAGAGTTCATAACCAGGATTTATGACCTTGACGTGTTTTGTCACAAGGAAGTCTTTGCTGAGGTGTCACAGTCACTGATTGATTCGTTTTGATCTGCCTCTCTCACTTTCAGGGTTTTCAGACACGAGTTATGAATAACTGCACGACTAACCTCCCTTCTGTTTTTGCCTCCTTCTGCAGGAACCCAGCAACAAGCGTGTCCGTTCTCTCGGCAGGGTGACGTCGCTAGCCAACCTCATTTCTCCGGTAAAGAATGGGGCCGTCCGGCGCTTCGGCCAAACCATCCAGGTAAGTGCTAGAAACACAGCGCATTGGGGGGACAGGGACATCTCTGTCAACATGTCTGACATGTGGTCTTTCTTTCTGAAGGCCTCTTTCCGGGGCGATGGCAAGTTGCCGGGCGTGCCCCAGAAGCCTTGCAGCAAGGCAGCGGCCCCCACACCGCCTAAAAGGAGGAACAGCACCTTATGGTCCGAGACGTTAGACATCCACCAGAAAGGAACTTTCTCCACCAAAGAGATCAAACGGCAAGAGGTGAGTGCAGGAGTCCAGACAGGGAGGAAGTCGACTCGCTTGCTAGACTAGTTCACGTCTTTGTGTCAAATGGTTTAACTTGGACTAGAAGCCATTCAGCCATCTTGGCTGAGCTCACTTTGGTTCAGGCTATGATGTAATGACAACCTGATTTACATGTTAACTAAAAGAGCATCTGTCTGTGCCTCCTCCCATTCCTCAGGCCATATTTGAGCTGTTTCGTGGAGAACAGGATCTGATTGAGGACCTGCAGCTTGCACGCAAGGTTTGTCCTTTTAAAAGCTCTGAGGCAGAGGGAGTACATATAAAGCAAACAGATTAAATCAAAGTCTGGCAGGCTTTGACTGCAGCGCAGCCAGGAGCTATAAAAAGACAGGAATTGTTCCTCTGTCTTTTTTTTTTGTACCCTTAAAGCTGCTGACCAGGATATTTTTAGTTTAGCTCCCAAAGCTCTGCCCAGATATTCCTGATCTCTTTGCTCCATCCACAGGCGTACCACGACCCGATGCTGAAGCTGTCCATCATGTCGGAGGAGGAGCTTACTCACATTTTCGGCAACTTGGATGCCTACATCCCACTGCACGAGGACCTTCTGGCGCAGCTCTCCAAAGCCACAGGGCCAGACGGGACTGTGGGCCAGATTGGGCAAATTGTTATCAGCTGGGTAAGTGTCTTTGACCTTTTGAGCCATCAAAAGCTTTATTATATACCGTATTTTGCATTAGCAGTTAGATAAAGAGTCCCTCCTTCCTTGCAGCTGCCCAGGCTCAAAGCCTACAAAGACTACTGCAGTAACCAGCTGGCAGCCAAGGCGCTGCTGGACCAGAAGAAGCAAGACCCACGTGTGCAGGACTTCCTGCAGCGCTGCCTCGAGTCACCTTTTAGTCGGAAACTGGACCTGTGGAGCTTCCTGGACATTCCCAGATCCCGCCTGGTCAAGTACCCTCTACTGCTCAAGGAGATCCTGAGACACACTCCAGCAGAACACCCCGATGCTGCCAGCCTGCAGGACGCTGTAAGTCCAGGAGACTGGTTCAACACTGACTCATCATAGCGCCTCTCCCATGTAGTAATTAGGCTGCTTGTGTGTTCAGATCACTGTCATCCAGGGAGTTTTGTCTGACATCAACATGAAGAAGGGGGAGTCCGAGTGCCAGTACTACATCGACAAGCTGGAGTATCTGGACGACAGGCAGAGGGACGCTCGCATCGAAGGGTGCAAGAGTCTTCTGTGTCACGGGGAGCTGCGCAACAAGAGCGGCACGGTGAGCTCAGCGCACACTTCCAAGCCTTCGGTGCTTCTCTTTGCACGTTAACACGAGGCTGCACATGAGGCTATGTGCTCAGATGATGCTGCGGTTTGAAAGTTTCTGTTTTTCCTGGAAATTCTTTCAGAAGCTGCACGTGTTCCTGTTCACCGACCTGCTGATCCTGACCCGCCCCGTCACCAGGAACGAGCGCCAGTGCTTCCAGGTGTACCGGCAGCCAATCGCAGTGCAGGATCTGGTGCTGGAGGACCTGCAAGATGGCGATGTCAGAATGGGCGGCTCTTTCAGAGGAGCCTTCAGCAATGCAGACAAAGGTAAGGCTCGTCCCAGAAAGTGTCCGCCAGTAGCCTGAGCAGCCCTCTGCCCCGTTGCTAACGACGCTCTCTGCTTTCTCTGCAGCCAAGAACATCTTCCGGGTGCGTTCCCAAGACCCGAGCCAGGCACAGTCACACACTCTGCAGGTCAACGACGTCTTCCACAAGCAGCAGTGGCTCAACTGCCTCCGTAGCGCCATCGCCGTCCACCGGCCTCTGAGCGAGCCCTCCAGCCCCAGCCCGCCTACAGGCAGCGTCCGTTCCAAGCGCCGCCCTTCCTCCGTTTCTGCCATCGTCCACATGGAGGAAGCAGACGAGAACTACCCGCAGCCAGGCTCTCAGTCGGCCCCCGCCTCAGTGTGCAACAGCCCCACCACGACGTCCCCTTCGCCTCGCAACTCCACGACGTCCACGACGTCATCCTCACCCACGACACATAAAACCAAAAAGGACAAGAAGGCTCTGTGTTCTTTGGGGAAGAGGAAAGAGACGATGGTGTGAGGCGGAGCGTTGAGAGAGCGTGGATGGACCTCTTTGTTTGTCCTGTACATAAAACAGCACAGAGAAGCTTGGGACCTGTATTTATGACTGTCTGCGTGTTATTACAGCAGTGTTCTGTTACTGTCCTCCTCGGCAGCTATTTACCTTACTCCTCCATCCAAGTGCATCCCATAGAGACAGTATTCTGGAGGGGTGCACGTGGTTCGGCTCTAAAAGGGAAGCACGACAAGAAGTAAACCCACGGTCAACACTCGGTGTGGCCAGTTTGCTGAGTTCTTGAAGAAAGATCCTGTTTACTATTAAGTTCATATTTAAACACTCTTTTAGACCTTTCTTTGGGGGATAATAAAAGTTTTACACTTTATATTTTCAAATCTATCCTAGTATTTTTTTAGGTATTGTAAAGCAGCAGAGTTTTAGCTGTTCGGGCAGGTTTTTGAACCTTTGCCGATGTCAAGGTGAAACCCCCAAAAAGGTGAGGTGTGCCACACAAACAGATTTCTGTCATAGTTGGGTTTTTAGACCGATCAGAAGATGTCTTATTTTTATACATTCCTTAAATAACAGATGCTAGAAGCCAGACATTATTTTATTTTATTTACTACAGAGGCATTAATTTAATTGCAGAACAGATGATGTCAGCAAAAAACCGTGATGAAATCATATCGCAGACGAGATGATGAGTTTTGTTTAAGACAAAATTTTGAACTGAGCCACGTTGGTTTCTTAAAAAGCTGATTGCTGAGAATGAGGCGGATCGCTTTTCAGTGTAGCATCTTGCATGGAGCTTTAGTTGTGGACGCCGCTCGCACCTGAAGAGGCGGCGTGATGTATGCAACTGTCCCGAGGGACGGGACTGAGCGACGATGAAAGTTGTTGAAGGAAGAAGAGAACGAAGACGAGAACGTTTAGGAAGTGAAACGGTCAGGGTGACATGTGTAACTCCCATCATCTGCTCAGGTGACGGGAATGTTGCTCATGGATGGAAAGAAATGAAAGGAAACCGTACGTAGGGGAAGGCAGATGAGGAAGGATTGGGAAAGTGACAGGATTTGGTTGGTTGTTGAGATGAAAACGAGTGGAACGGCAATTTGATGTAATTAAAAGAACAATAAAGATCTGTGTAAGATTTGCAACTGAACCTTTGACTCCATGTCTTTATTTTTCACTTTGTTTCATGAGCTCGTAGCTGCAGCTTTTAGGAAAAGCACTTATTCGCTTTCCTGCCAAGCTAGACAAGACGACAGAGTGCTTGGATCTGCTGCTAAATACAAAGCTATTGGCTGCAGCTCATTAGCTTCAGTTGCCAAACATGGGAAAGGGAAAACTGTCCAAGTCTCAAGCACCAAACACAGGCTGCTGAAGACACTGGGCTTTATTTCAAGACAAAGAAAAACTAAAGCTAAAGCACAACTGTCAAAACTCTGGACAGTTTTCAAAATAAAATAACTTCCTGTTTAGCAAAACTGACTGGAGGCTAGTTTTAAACTAAGCTTTCAAAATAAACAGGTACAAGTGGCTGCTAGTTTTCAAGTTGAGCAAAGACAACAAGCAGCTGGATACTAAACTAACTACATGTCTTTGAATCAGGCAAAGCTGAACTGCGTTCTAGTTTTCAGAATAAGCCAACACGCCGCTACATTTCCAGACTTAAATAAATACATCGGCTCTGCTGTAGTGTCTGCTAGTTTTAATACCGAGCCAACCAGCTATGGTTTGAAGTTCATTTCTAATGGTCAGGATACGTGAGGGGGTCGTAACCTACAACATGAAGCCAGTTTAGCCCCACCCCCACACACAGGTGACAGGTGAGACAGATGACCATCTCATCGGGACAGGATGAATTAATACATATAGTAAAGTATTTTGCATATATATACTTATTATATATAGTATCTGTACTAACAGGGTTAACTTGTGATCCACGTGCAGCAGCGCCCATGAGGCTCACAAACCTAAATGCATGTAGGCTGCAAGTATGCAATGAATGCTTTATTAACCCCCGCAGGGAAATTAGCCCTCTGCATTTAACCCACTCACTCAGTGAAGCAGTGGGCAGCCACCGAACCGTGGAGCAGTGTGTAGGGACGCTACCTTGCTCAGGGGTATCTCAGGGTAACCGTTCAGTGGAGTCGAACCTCCGACCTTCCGATCACGTGGCGATCACTCTACCTACTGAGCTCTCCCTGCCCCACACAGGCACACATTTGTATTGTATTTCTATTATATTTTATTAATTTGCATTTTTTATTTTTTATCATAATTAAAGATAGCATGCATGTCATCAGTGGAGTTATGACTCAACACTCTGAATCCAGGTTTGCCAAAAGGACACGAAGGAGATTTTACGACCATGTTTAGCTCTCGCCTGTTTGCTCCATGCAGGTGCCAGGACAAACATCTCCAGTCGAGACATTTGTCAGCCTGCTTCCCAAACTGCAGCGTGCTAGCTTATCCTAGCTGGTGAGTCTTTATCAGGAAAAGCACTTGTCTTTGTCAGGTCTCTGATTATAGACGTAGATATTATTGACGAGAGTTTTTCCTTCCTTTAATTTGTCCACTTGGCAGACGACGGTGCTTACGTCTGCTCCTCGGAGCATTCTCCAAACATTCGCTCATGCTCTCCACAGTCATTTTACTAGAATAACAGTTGATCAGCATTATAGCAAATACCTCGGATGCTGTTAGGCTGAAAAGGGTGGCTGGAGCTCAGGAGGCAGAGCAGGGCATCTGCTGATCTGAAGGTTCAATCCCTGGCTGCCTCTAGTCTGCAGGCCAAATATCCAAGGGCAACGTATTAACCCAAAGTTGCATCTATCAGAATATGAATGGTAGTTAGTGGGCACTCAACAGAAGACAGTGAACGTGTTGCTTTTAACTTTTTCTCACCTGTTCCTTATAGACGTCTCCATGATCTGCATCCATCTGATCCTATTGCTGCAATTCTCGTCTGTCACACCAACTTTCTGCAAGTCTCCTTCACTACATCCATGAACTTCCTCTCGAGTCCTCCTGTCCTTTCCCCCCTGCAGCTCTCACCCAGAGCCCGTCGCAGCCGACAGCTGCAGAACGTTTGTTCCTGTTAAAAGGAGTTTTTCTTTCCCACTGTTACCAAGAGTATTATACATGCTGCCTATGGTAAGTATGTATAATATAAATGATTTGGTCCTAGAACCCTGAGGAACTCCATCATCAGTGTTGTGTGAAGAAGACCCACTGTATGTCCTCTCTAACAGCACTCAGCCTCAGCTGCCCCTCACAGACTGGACTCTTCAGCTCTCCACCTCCAGCTCAGCTTACTTCCACTCAGGGCCACAAATATTCAAACAACAAATAAACCAGGAAGGCAGTGAACACTTTTTCATGGCACCTCAGTTGGTCGTTTGTTCTGGTAACCAAGTCGTAAAATGATGTCTCCTCTATTCATAAACCTGGTCAGCAGATATAAGAAGCGCCTCTCCTCAGTGTTTTTGTTTAATCGTCGTTGTGGTATTGTCAGTAAAGGTTGAAAAGGCAAACACAACAATCAACAAAATAATATCTATGCTGCTATGATTGTACTGTCCAGCCCACCGGCCAGGCCGGACACCAGGATGAAATGACTCAGGTACAATGCAGAGGAGGGTTACAGCAAACACTTCCTTATGGTCTTTCATGTGGTCACGTGTCATGACCATTGGCAAAGCCTTGTCTTGTCCCCTCCACCATGTAAGTCACTGGGAGCAAAGCTAATGAGAGGGAAAATAAAACTGGTCTGCCTGGAGTCATGTGACGCCTGGTTTCCATTAGCAACCAACATGATTGGAAACGCAGACAGGAAGACGGAAAACTGGACCTGAACGATGAGAAAAACTCCAGTAGATGTCTCGAACAGAAATGTTATGTTAAACCTCGTCTTTGGCTCCACAACCCGTCTTTACCATACTGAGCAGTGGCTGCATTGTTGCACGTTAGACCACCACGTCTGCAGTTTAATTTATAGACCGACTGAAATGGATTCAACCTCACTGTAAAAACCAATCTACCCACAGGTCCAGGAGTTGAATGAGCCCATAACCACCCTGCCTAATATACGGTTAGATCTTCACATGCTACAGAAACATGTCCAACCTACCGATGCATGGTCTGTAGGGGACATCTGAGGCTAGTGTGCGGTATCTGGCACACAAAGGCAGCAGATCCTTTGCTCCTATAAGTTGGAGCCACTGTGAATCAGGCTGTTAGCAGTTTATGGTTTGTCCCTCCACAGGCTGCTGCTGGTCACAGCTCTCTATAACCTCGCTCCTTTGGAGACACGCCCAGCGCTCATCAGAGTTACTAAGTCTTTATTCCATTCAATTCAAAACTTTATTGTCCCACAAGGAGAAGTTAGTTTGGCAGCGAGGGCAACGAGGAGACGGGCTGCAGCAGGGATGAAAGGAGAAACCCGGAGTTGTTTGGTCCTCCTCACAGGAAAAACGACGGCCACAGGGCAATAAGTCAGACTCACTGTGAAGCCTTCCTCAGCACATGCTTGATGGCCAAAAGCCCGTCTTGCCAACACCCTGAGAGTTTGCTGGCTGTCAGAGTCGTGCTCCCAAACCTGCAGATAACAGATTCAATAAAATGTCTGTAACGTTTCAGAGACATTAAAAGATCCCATTCTCCTTAACAAGAACAGTCTTTGCTGATCGTTTTGGTAGTTTCATCAAGAACAGCCCCCGTACCTGTCCAGCTGACAGCAGGTGATGAGCTGTAAGACTTCCTAAAATCAATGATCACGTCTTTTGTTTTTGACACATTAAGTCTCCCAGCATCCAACAACATGCAAACTCCAAGAACGGACTGCTGATGTAAACCAGTCTGCACATGTGTCCACAGTTACAAACACTGTCTTTATGACTTAATACACCAAACACTTACTGTTGGTTCCAGCGTGACAGGTCGAGTCTGAGCATCAGACCAGTGCACACTGAGCCTGTGTTTCAGCACATGCAGTCAGTCTGTGTCTGCTGTTATTCATGGTGGTTAACAGACATCACGTGAACTATCTGCCTGAACAACAACAACACTCAGAGTTTGTTCTTTGACTGTGGTTCAAAGTCCATAAACAAAGATTATATATGAGACCACTTGAAAACTCACCAAACAGTTGAATGAACATGGACTGCTTTGTTCACCCCTATTAAATCAAGCCTGGTGTAATCAAGGCAACTTTCCATCCCAATAAATGAAACCATGGTTGTTAACTGATGTTTGGAGGCGTCAGTGTTGATTACGTAGCTGATGTTGACTTTAAAATGGAACACTTTATTAATTCAGCTGCTACTGTTGTGCAGCAGCGCTCGTTATCCCGAGAGCCAGGCACGAGCTCGCCAGGTTCCTCTCTGTACGACACCATAAGTGTCTCTCTCATTTCATCTGTGCTATAGAAACACTTTGGGCTGATTATTGATGGATGCAGACAGCTGAAGCTCCTGTCAGTGTCAGCACTCATCTCCTTCCTCTAAACACTTCTCAAACACACCCTGAAAGTCTGCACTGCATCTTCATAATTAGAGCTGCCCTGTGGCCTTAGCCAGGCAAAGAGGTTTAGATAAACTGGAAGGAAGGAGGAACTTCCCTTTATTGGTCTAATTCAAACACAAACACAAACAACAGATGTGACGATGAGCTGGAATGACAAACATTTGTGTGGCGCCGGGTGAGACAATAACAGTAAATTAGTGGATTTAATTAATCCTGTATCCTGGGCAAACACAGTGCACACTCTGATATAGGATATAGGAAATGTTCTTATCTAATGCAATCACAGCATGTTTAAATGTTGGAGATCTGAGTTATTATAGGTGGTAACCCCAACTCTATGTTTTAGGAGAGGTGGGAAAGTGTTCGATATTTCTCAGAGTAATTGTTTCTGTGTTGTTTGCTCTTTCGTGGTCCCACGTCTTTGATAACCATGATGTAAAACTCCATACTCCAAGTCCTCCACAGCGTAAATAGATGTGGCTTTCTGTCTTGTCAGTCATACCAGCTTCAATAAGGTGAAAGGTCAAGCTTGTTTTGCAGGCCTCAGGTGACCTACAGAAGTTGTTGCAACTTTAAGGTGGACCTGTTCTGGTCATTTCAGCTGTTTAATGTTTGGCTATTTTATTTCCATTCCCTTCAGGTCAACGTTCCTCTAACCAGAAGGTTTGGCCTTCCAGTGTATTTGTCTCCTGTGGATACAGAATCAAAACAAACATTGTGACACAATAAATGTAGGCAGTATAAAGTTTTATGTTTCTTTACTTGTTTTCCTTTAGCAGCAAACTGCAGATAAGGACAAAATAACTATTTATACCAACAAGACATGAGACAGTATATAAAAGTTAAAACAGAAAACGACTGTGATGTTGCAGAACAAGAAAAATCATTGTTATGAATCATTTTGACCCATTTTTGTGAATTTGTTTAGTTTCTGTGTTTAAATTTCACAGCACTTACTTTTGAAAAACTACATTTCTGTGGGTCCAATAATTCTGTCCTCATCTGTGCAGCTTCACCCTCACAGCATGACTGTATCCTGTCTTCCTTCTCTCACCCCAACCAATCACAGCAGATGGCCCCGCCCCTCCCTGAGCCTGGTTCTGCTGGAGGTTTCTTCCTGTTAAAAGGGAGTTTTTCCTTCCCACTGTTGCTAAAGTGCTGCTCATAGGGGGTCATATGATTGTTGGGTTTTTCTCTGCATGTATTATTGTAGGGTCTACTCTACAATATAAAGCACCTTGAGGCGACTGTTGTTGTGATTTGGCGCCATATAAATAAAATTGAATTGAAATGCATCTGTAGCTGTTATGCTAATTCTGGCACATTTATATTTATTCAACAACTGAGCAAAAAAAGTTGGTGCTGCCATTGGAGGAAATTGTTGACAAACATGCAACAACTGCTTTGAAAAAGCACATCCAGCAAAAACAAAGGAGAGCGATGTGAGAAAGATTTAAGGCCAACAAGCTGCAGCAAGTTTGCACTGCAGCTTGTTCAAGGGCCTCAGTGAGTGCTGGTGGAGCATGTGGGCGAGGAATTCATTCACTCATGCATGGTAAAAAGGCCACGCAACAAGATCATATAACAGAGAGACTGTCTGTGGGATCAACATGCAGATATGCATGGCTTACTAGCTCCTCTGTGTAACTCAAATCTCTTTTATTACTTCTGGTTTAGATGTTAAAAGCAGTGGAAATTCCTCGGATATGAGACCTTCAGATCAGTTTAACAAAATCCTCACCCAATACCACAACAAGCTCCAGGCACAATCTGACCAGCAAAGGACATCTGGATGAAGTCTGTTTACAGCGCCTCTCCATCAAACCTGGACTCTGTGTTTATGTCAAAATACTTTGTGTTCTGCTCGTTCAGGCAGACCAGGCACTCACTCAACCATCAGTCACACATTGCTAAAGGGACCTGTCAGCACAGTGCATCTTCAGTCAAACACCAGCTTGACTCACGGATTTCATTTTGACTCCTTTTGATGGCTGCTAAGAAAAATCCTTTAATGGCTCCCTGGAACTTCCAGTTTGTTTTTCCATAGGGTGATGGAAGTGTTATTGTCCGGGTAGGTGATTATAAAATAAAAGCAGTTGTCAGTGGGACACGAGAGAGGCCTGTGTTAGACATCAACCCTGTGTTTTAGCATAAATGGTGAAAATGCACTGCTGAAAGTGTCATGGCTGTGTGCAGGGAGAAAGGGCCCAAAATACAGGACTCGGAGGCAGATGTAAACTCAAACACTCAGCTTTATTGCTGGGCAGAAAAGAGAACATAAACTTAACTAAACTAGGAATACAGAAATAAACTAGGCAGGCAGGCAGGCAGGCAGGCAGGCAGGCAGGCAGGCAGGCAGGCAGGCAGGCAGGCAGGCAGGCAGGCAGGCAGGCAGGCAGGCAGGCAGGCAGGCAGGCAGGCAGGCAGGCAGGCAGGCACCGTTAACGTGAGGGTAGAAGACGTTAACGACGCGACACTGACACAAAGACACACTGGGCTTAAATACACTGAGGGAGTCATCAAAAGAATCTAGAACTAACCGCTGAACTAATCTAGCAAGTTAACACTGCTGTTCTCCAGTATTTAAACCAAGCAAGGTAGCTAAAAGAAACCACACCTTTGCTCCATTGCTCAGGCTCCACGTCTATACATGTTTCCACTGTTCTCTTTGTTTTCATCACTTTTCAAGATAATTCATGCATGACCTTTAAAACTAAAAAGAATTGTAGGAGACGCTATATGCTACCTATGTAACTGAGGCCGAGCTGGACCCAGGGACAGTTTTGTACGTTGTATTTTGCACACACTTCCTCTATGAACTCTGCAAACAGTGCAGAGCAGCTTGGTTCCTCGTAGAAGAAACCATTTTAAGGGTCTGCCACAAACACGAGGCATCATTTTGTAATAATGTTTCCATTTCTTCTGAATCCATCCATGTTAGATACACAGTGTCAGTTTACGTCTCTGTTTCCTTATTTTTCTGGTACGTCTGAATTAAATAGTAAGAAACGGTGACAAAAATGTCCTCGCAGCTTTAGTCACTTCACTTTTAGGTGAAATTAGTTTCAGTGTACCCGACAAACCAAAAGACTGAAAAGCAAAGCAGGACCAGACCAAATAAAGTTGTATACAAACCTAAGCTAACAGGCTAAAGGCTTCAAGCTAACAGGCTAAAGGCTTCAAGCTAACAAGCTAAAGGCTTCAAGCTAACAAGCTAGCTTCTGTGCACAGCAGAGTGAGTGACTGTTCCTGAAAATGCAGAACATATGTTTACAAGTGAAATGGTATTTCTCCACTGCTCACAGTGTCAGGAGGAGATTGAAGCTTTCTTTCATTTTCTCTTGAAGAGCTTCAGCGTTTTGGAGACGTGAGTAACTGGACTTCTGCTTGGATAACGTGGTGAGGCCAAACTTCCTGAGGTTAATCTCTCTTTATACCTCAAACGTTGACGTAAAGTGCAGCAGACGGCAGAAATGCTTTGAAGGCACGTGGCCTGCCAAGAGCGCTACACTAACTTGCAAACAAGATGGTTATCAAATACTTCCCATATTACTCTGAGAGTGGGTTATATTGGGAAGACTGCCTCAGCTTTGAGTTAGCTTCCTCTGTCTGTCCCGTATATCATGCACTCGGTCACAGATTAGCCAACGTTGAAATTAGCATCTTGCAACCTTGTTGCTTGCCTTACAGGATTGGCTCTCACTCCGTCAGAGTGTGATGTCCTTTGGGCGAGTGTTTTGTTTGGAACCTGTCATCAGATTGTTTACTGTTCTCGCCTCCGGTTCAAAAACTCAAATGGAGATTAACGGAAAGCAAAACTTGCTGGGTCAAAGGAAACCCGAGAATCTCAGATTTTATTCAGGACTTGTTACTATGCACCTGGTTTCTAACTGCACAACAACCCATAAATGGGCCTGTAATTTCTGTGTGTGCATCAAGAGTTCATTTTCCTGTTCCTGGCACAGAACCAGGTACAGTTTGAGTTCCCTAAATATACTTTCATGGGTCTTGTGGGAAACAAAGCAGCAACATTCCCAGGTAATGGCTGTACTTACGACACTTGTGTATAACAGCGAAGCACAAATGAGCCAAAGACTCACAAAGTCCATTAACAGTTTTGCTCTTATTCTGTTGGGAATGTTTTTATGAGAGGAAAATATTTTGCACATTATTGAACAAAACATCACATGTCACTGGCAAATAACCCAAATCCACGACCTTTTGCCTAGCTGCTGCTAATAATATATATGTGTTTATTTTAACAAGCCTTGGCCAACAGTACCATCTGCAAAGCAAACATTCAATTAATAAGCAGCACTTAAAAAAAGTAGCAAGAAACAGAAGCAGTCGGGTTAAAAACAGAACCTGTGGTTTCAGTCATTACACAAGTGTGATATAAGCTGCTGTACTCACACTGTACTTTCTACTAAATCTGTGATTTAGTATGTATCATCATTGTATCATTTTTATTAAAATTAAGCCATAAAACCAGAAATGTTTATTTGTGTCTCCCATCTATAAATCTATGTTTGCATCCAGGACAGTCAGACAACTCTGACAGAGGGACAGTAGGCTGTATTTTTATGTTAGTCGAACCTCGGATATAAGAGAAAGCGTTCGACCATGTCCCAGGAATTTATGTAAAAATTGTGGGAGGTGCTTGGGGAGTATGGGGTGTCCAGCACTTTGCTACGAGCAGCTCGGTCCTCATACAACCATTGCAAGAGCTTGGTCTGCATTCCTGGAGGGTTAGTGGGAGTTGGACAGAATTTGTAGGCGTAGCCAAGTGGCGGAAGCTTCCACTCGGGTGGTCTAATCAGTATCTGCTTTTATCTTGGCGTCTGGTATGTCATGGTTAAAAGAGAGGTGGTAGAGCAGATCAGCTACTGATTGGAAGGTCGGTGGTTCGATCCTTGGCTTCCAGTCTGCATGCCAAATATCCTTGGGCAAGATACTAACCCCAAGTTGCCCTCCGATGCGTTCATTGGAGTGTGAATGTAGTTTAATTTGCACTTGTGTTTAGAAGTGAATGGGTGAATGAGGCGTGTTGTATACAGTGCTTTGAGTACTCTGGGAGACTAGAAAAGCGCTGTATAAGAATCAGTGCATTTACCACGAAGCTCTTGATTTACCTGTCGATCTTCGTCTCTGCTCGCCTCGTTAGGTGAGCTTTCTGTAAAGGGTGGCAGGCAAACAGACAGGAGGTGCACTTCCTGTTTGGCCCAGTCACTCCTCAGGTGTCCATCTCCATTAGTCACGTGACCTGAATGGCATCAGTAGTTGTAGCTGTCGCTGCAGATGCAGCAGGCTGCTGTTAGCCAGCCTAAGCTTAGTTGCAGTGACGTGATGTGGATGTTTAACTTACTAAACAGTGTGGTTACATTTTGACATCTTGACATGTATTTTGGCAGTAAAAGTTACCATATTTGGGCATGAGGGCGGAGTGTTATCAACTAACACTAGTTAGCAAGCTGCTTCATATACATGTGCTGGTTAGTGCTAAATAACAGAATATTAAAACACCAAACACACACAAAACTGTCCTGGATGGTCTGTTTCACACAGTAAGCCTTATTATTTGTCAGATTATTCTATTATAGCACAAACATGTCCAACAGGTCCAGTTCACTCTGTTACATTAGCAGTGGTGAGACATCCTCTGGCTCCCAGTGTCAAGCATCCAAACCCCTGAATGTTTTTGTACCAGTCAGCAAACATGCTTTTAATGCTGTTTAAACACGTGCGTGTGCAGGAACTGACTTACTTTAGTCAGCCTTAAGTGGCCTTTCCATCATTTGGTGAGTTTTCATATCCACGAGTAGCTCCGAACACAAAACTCTGCCTCTACGCTACAATTGAGGGTATGGGTACACTCTCACTATCCTGTCAACCTGAGGAGGTGTTCACTGTTTCCCAGAGAAGATGAAAACATGTTAATCTCTTAATATCACAGGGACAATGATGTTGCTTTGCAAGCGGGAAAACATGTTTTGCAGGATTCAGGCCGGTCCTGGAACCTCCAGGGTTCATAAGCTGGTCAAACTAATTACAGGTTGCTGATGATTCTCAACACACGTTTGACCACAACATGATATTTGAAGAAGGAAATGAGGACATGGACTCACAAAAGAAGGATTTGGAAAGTGATTTATGTGTGTTTGGAGTGACACTTGTGTCTGTGTACACAGAACAAAAACACTGTTTTTCCCAGAAGACTGTCTGATAAAACCGTCATTGAAGCTGACAGCGCCATGTCATATATTGTGATTTGTCTTCATGGTGCCAGCGTAGCACATATTTAAAACTTTAGATTTTATGACCTCGGATCAAGCTAAAGGTAAGAAAGTCTCATTTAAAATCCTTCTTTCACATTTTACTGTTATGTAAGTTATCTTCAAATACAGGCCTGATCAAACGTTTAAAACCATGTGAAAAATGGCATAAAATCACATTTTGCATGGTTGGAGCTTAACGAAGTTCCAAGTAGAGCTTCAACGTGCAACAAGAAGAAATGGCAGTGAAACAAAACAGTTTATTGATCATGCTATTTATTGAAAACAACACTTAAACTGACACTGGCTGTTTTACAGCTGATCAAACCCCCAAAACAGAAATCTACGTTCCAAACATGAACTCATAAATATGAACATGAACTTCAAAAACGCGTTGCAGCGTGCTTGATGCGAGCGTTTCCATGAGGTGTGCGGGAACATTTCTAGTAGTGAAGACGGCCACACGAAGGGCGTCTACTGTCTGGAGATGTTGTCTACGTCTGTAACCTTCCCTTGCCATCCACCCCCAAAGGTTCTCAGCTGGATTTAGATCAGGGGAACACAGGATGGTCCAGAAGAGTGATGTTATTGTCCTGAAAGAAGTCCCTTGTCCTGCAGCATTGTGTACTGTAGCGTTGTCCTGCTGATGAACCCAGTGGTGACCACACAGACGAGGGCCCTCAGTCATGAGGGATGCTCTCTGCAACATCTGGACTCAGCCAGCAGCCAGTTTGATGCCCCTGCACCTCCTGAAGCTCCGTTGTTCCACTGAAGGAGAAAGCATCCCAGACCATTATGGCGCCCCCTCCACTGTGGGGCGTAGAAAACATCACAGGTGGGATCTGCTTGTCATGCCAGTAACCTTGGAAACCATCAGAACCATCAAGGTTACATCAGAGAATAAAACTTTCTTCCATCTTTCAGTGTCCCATGTTTGGTCCAAACGGTCAGTTCTGTGGTGTTCAAGGCCTTTGAAGACATTTTTGGTTTTTTAAACCTCAGATGCTGTCTGATGGTTACGGGGCTGCAGTCGGCACCAGTAACGGCCTTAATGTGGGTGGAGGGTCGTCCAGTGTCTTGACGGACTGCCGACTGGATCCTCAGGTTCAGTGCAGGTGACATTTGTTTGGGTCTCCCACTTCACTGTTTTGTTCCCCCACAACGTTGTTTTCAATGAATTGCATGATCAAAAATGTTTTAACTTGGAACCTTGTTAAGATCCAACCATGCAAAATATGATTTCTTTGCCATTTTTCAAGAGGTCTCAAACTTTTGATCGGGGCTGTATATATTTCCACACATTAAATAAGAGAATATTATTGGGAAGGACGGTGCTTAAGTTAAAATGTGTAAGAGATGTGATGACTTTCTTAAGACATGAAAAGACAAGAGAGATTCTTCCCCCAAGCTTCCAATAATCCAGGTGCTGATTATTGTTCAGCACTGATCCCTGGCTTTGCCTGGATGGACACTGATTTGAACCAGAAGAGCTCAGCTTTAGCTGCAATCCTGCCGGAGGTTTTATGTTTTTCTTGTTACGCTGATACCTCAAGTTTCTCATCTTCTGCTTCCTCAACACTGAGACGCTGTAGCTCTGATTGCAGAAAAAAGTTTAATTATTTCCTGCTATTTAAACAGGTTTAAATGAAGGTAAGATTTGAATTTTCTCACTGTTTGTGAGAAAAACTAAAACTAATTTTAGAAACAATGAAAGCAACTTCTAAGGTTCAAGTTTTAATCAGGTGGTGCACATTTGAAAACTAGCTGTCATTTCATTTTACTGCTCTGATGTACGATTTGTATTTCCTCAACAAAGGAAGTAAAATATTGACTTGACTTCCCATTGATTAGTCTTAGCTCGTTGTGCACATAACCCTTGAACTTTGGTCAGTTTTTTAGATAAAAGTAATTTGTTTATTTCATTTCAACTGGACTCAGTTTTCTTTATATTGTGCCAAATCACAGCAACAGCTGCCTCCAGGTACTTTCTAGTGTAAGCTAACAATCAGATGGCCTTACATGAGCAACAACCTTATGACACTGAGAAGGAAAAGTCCCTTTGAACAGGACGTCAGGTAGAACCATACTGAGTGCGGGGCAGCCGTCTATCACCACTGGTTGGGGGTGAGGGAGGGAGACGGGACAAAAGACACAGTGTGGAAGCAACTGCTAGCTGCCATAGGTTTGTTGTTCTTATAACCATATGCAAAGACTGGACGTAGGCAAATACCTGCTCTTAGGCTGTGCACTAATCCTTAACTTTGGCTTTTTTAGTTTCTTGGAGCCAGAAGGGGCCATATTTGGACAAAATGCTAGAGTGCTGCTAAACTGCCAGCTAACTCTTGGTTGGTTGGCAAGCTGCATCCATAAACTTTACAGGGCTAACAGGCCGAGCAGCAGCTAACAAATAGTAAAGTTTGTCATTTAAATCTATTAACACTTAAAATCCATCACCAGCCTAAATATAGTGGGCAGGCCCAGGAGTTCACTAAAGGTTATAAACGTGGTTTTTAATGTTGTTCAGTTTGGTGTGTTAACAGGGGATCGAGTTGCTTTTGAAGTGATTAGAGGAGCTGGAATTTCTGGCGCTTCCATGTTGGATTTATTCTTCATCCCTCCATGTTACGTTCTGGATGTGCTATCAGCCACGTGACTGTAACAGTAGCAACTAACTAACTATTTAAAGGCCTCAACCCCACAGGCCAAGAGACTGGTTGGCAACCCACTCGTAAAGTTTGATCACTGGGGAAAATGTCTATTTGCAGTTGTTTGGTGCCACTGGACTGACCTTTCACAAACAGGGTGCTGCACCAAAAACCTCCTGACTGCTTTGGTTTCTGGTAGTTTGCACGAACAGCACTGACTCGCACTGACGAACTAACAACTGAAAGATAGTGAAACTGGACAGTGTGGTGCAAACTGGGAGAATAGTTGCATTCAAAGTAAAAACTGAGCCCATCCTGGTATAACTCCAACCTGGTCACTAAAAAAGCTTTTTGGTCCCCTGCACTGAATTTACAGTAAAACCTTGTAAATGATGATGTCACTACAGAGTCATCAGTCTGTAAATCCACAGAGTGAGGTCATGTTTCTGCCACAGTGCTGAGGATTAGCAGCTCCTTTAGCTTGTGTGGCTATTGGAGTGTATTTGTTATGAAAAACATGTCATACAGTGCTTATTGACATAGTGGCTCTTTATTATGCAGAGAGATTATTGACTGTGAGAAAACAAAACGTGGCAGCTGTGCTGGTAGTCCGTCTTCCCGCCTCTCTGTCCTCCCACTGCTCAGCTGTACAACAGAGGTCTTGTTAGCCTAAACACTGATGCAGTAGCACCGAACAGACCGATGTGCGTCTGCTTCCCACCCACAGTTTGCCTTCTTACACTGACCTTCCCTCTGTGTGCAAAGATTACTAAGACCATACTGATATAATAATGATGTTTACTTGTAAAGTACTGTGTGTCACATCAGCATTATTCACGTTGTTTCTGTTGTTGGCCATGATGCTACACAAGACCACAAGTTATTGCAGCTGTGTGCATTAAACTTCCAGCTTTGTTTCCTTTAACATGGTTGATTCAAAGAATGACACCAGCTCTACGACTGCTGACATAATAAGATGGTAATAATACAGCAATAAGATGAAATCATAGGATCAAGTTGCATCTGTTGTCATTTGCATACACACAAATTGACATTAAACACAAATTAACATTAAACACAAATTGATATTAACTGGTTATACTACTAGGACAGCAATTTAATTAGTAAATAACATCTCTCAGCAAACTTGCTACAAATGTAAACTTAAACCCTCCAGCTGGTAACCAGCTGAGTCCAGTCTCCTACTGCAGAGAAACACTTCACAGACGGGTTCAATTCAATTTTATTTATATAGCCCAAAATCACAACAACAGTCGCCTCAAGGCGCTTTATATTGTACAGTAGATCGTACAATAATACATGCAGAGAAAAACCCAACAATCATATGACCCCCTATGAGCAGCACTTTGGCGACAGTGGGAAGGAAAAACTCCCTTTTAACAGGAAGAAACCTCCAGCAGAACCAGGCTCAGGGAGGGGCGGGGCCATCTGCTGTGATTGGTTGGGGTGAGAGAAGGAAGACAGGATAAAGACATGCTGTGGAAGAGAGACAGAGGTTAATAACAGATATGATTCAATGCAGAGAGGTCTGTTAACACATAGTGAGCGAGAAAGGTGACTGGAAAGGAAAAACTCAATGCATCATGGGAATCCCCAGCAGCCTACATCTATTGCAGCATAACTAAGGGAGGATTCAGGGTCACCTGGTCCAGCCCTAACTATATGCTTTAGCAAAAAGGAAAGTTTTAAGCCTAATCTTAAAAGTAGAGATAGTGTCTGTCTCCCGAATCCAAACTGGAAGCTGGTTCCACAGAAGAGGGGCCTGAAAACTGAAGGCTCTCCCTCCCATTCTACTTTTAAATACTCTAGGAACAACAAGTAGGCCTGCAGAGCGAGAGCGAAGTGCTCTAATAGGGTGATATGGTACTACAAGGTCATTAAGATAAGATGGGGCCTGATTATTTAAGACCTTGTATGTGAGGAGCAGGATTTTGAATTCTGGATTTAACAGGAAGCCAATGAAGGGAAGCCAAAACAGGAGAAATTTGCTCTCTCTTTCTAGTCCACAGTCCTATGTTGCACAAATGGAAGAACGCAGTCTTACATATTTGTTTAATATGTACGTTGAAGGACATGTCCTGGTCAAAAATGACTCCAAGGTTCCTCACAGTGTTACTGGAGGCCAAGGTAATGCCATCCAGAGTAAGAATCTGGTTAGATACCATATTTCTAAGCTTTTCAGGGCCGAGTACAATGACCTCAGTTTGATCTGAATTAAGAAGCAGAAAGTTAGTGGCCATCCAGGTCTTTATGTCTTTAAGACATTCCTGCAGTTTAAGTAATTGGTGTGTGTTATCTGGCTTCATGGACAGATAGAGCTGGGTGTCATCTGCATAGCAGTGTAAATGTATGCTATGTCTTCTAATGATGCTGCCTAGGGGAAGCTTGTATAATGTAAACAGAATTGGTCCTAGCACTGAACCCTGTGGAACTCCATAATTAACCTCAGTATATGAAGAAGACTGAAGGTTGTGCTCACTGGTACAGACTGACCTCAGGCTGATTGTAAAATGTTGGTGTCTGTAGTTAAAATTGAATGTGATTATTTGCAAACCTGTCTGAGAGTGACTGCAGCGATCTGGATCAGACTGCAATCGTTTGGAGACAGGACAGGTTGTCTCCCACAGGTGACCTGTGCCCTGCAACTTTGCCCAGAGGTTGAGGGCGTCACATGTTCAGCCTGCAGCCAACCAGCTGATCCCCACAACTGGCTGCAATGACTGTGAAATAAATGGTGCAAAAACCAGGCAAAGGCAAGCTGATTATTACATACATATTAATCATACACACAGTTGTATAGTTATTATAAAATGATGATGCTTATAATTTTTTATTTATTTGTAAGTTTTCCCAGCTGTTGTTTCCCACATGAGCTTTAAAGTCTCCCAGTAGGACGACAGACAGCTTCTCACCCAGGTACTCTGAAATGCTGATCGGCATATAAGCGCAGGAACAAACCTCCACCGAGAAAACTCCACCATGCAGGCATCAAGCCGAGGGGAGACCAAGAAACACACCTACAGGAGGACCTACAGGAGGATGGGTCCATGTCCCTTCCTCGAGCTGCACCCTGCCAGGCCCCATAGGCTGAGGCCCAGCTACCACTCTGTAACTCTGTCCCAGGTAGGCTCACCTGTTGCTTTGATCTTGCACTTCTGAATCGCTCCTTGTCTGGTACCTCCCACCGAGATAACATCAGGGACACAATGGACTGATTCTTATATAGCGCTTTTCTACTCTCTCGGAGTACTCAAAGCACTCTATACAACATGCCACATTCACCCAATCACACCCATTCTCACAAGCACTTTATCTATACTTAGTGCTTTCTAACTACATTCACACACATTCATACTCCGATAGACGCATCGGAGAGCAACTTGGGGTTAGTATCTTGCCCAAGGATACTTGACATGCAGACTGGAGGAGCCAAGGATCGAACCACCAACCTTCCGATCAGTAGGTGACCTGCTCTACCTCCTGAGCTACAGCCACCCCAGACAAGCCCCCCAACAGCAAACCCAGCTGGGACACACACACGCCCCTCCACCACAGGAAGGTAGTGATTCACTGAGCTTCTGTTGGCTTCATCAGGTGGTGGCCTCCAGCTTGTACTGGCGTGGTTCGCAGCCAAGAGTGAAGCGGAGGTGAATGACAATCAGCACCTCTTTAGGACTTTAAGTATTTAGGGGTGAAGCACTCGATTCACGGGTGAAGCACTCGATTCACGGGTGAATCTGCGCCCCTACCCTGATCTGTGGTCTCGAGCTCTGGGTGGTGACTGAAAGAACGAGATCGCTGATAAACACGAGCTCTCACTGTTTTCAGCAGCGTGGGAATCCTGCGTTACAAACTCTTCCAAATGCCAACAACAGGAGCATTAAATACCAGCTGTCAGTCAGCTGCTTGTGAAAGCACCGATCGATATGCGAGGCTTGCCACTGTGCCTCACAAAGCTGTCAGAAATCAGCTCCACCTGGGGAATTACTGTAAATCTACTGGAATGGAATGAGGGTGTGTACCAAAGAAGAAACGCCGGCAGTAATTATGTTTCATAACGACGAAACACACGATTTGCAGCAGGAGTTTGAATCTGTCCTCATGTGACCCTCATGTTGACCTGACACTGTAATCTGACTTTAGAAGCTCGGCTCCAAACATACACAAAGGTTCGTGCTCGGCTGCAGCTGCACAGGTCACAGGGTCGAGAGGTGCAGCATGGCGAGCATGTCACCGGCTTTTCCAGAACAGGCCTCTTTTTACAGTTTGATCTGTTTCACCACAGCAAAGAGACGTTTGTGACAATTTAGACAGACGGCGACTTGCTGCTTCCTCTGCTGTCCTCACAGGTTTGTGTGATTGAGTTTATGCATGTGTGTGACTGTGGGCGCATGGAAGAGGAAACAAAGAGCACTGGTCATGATGGTGGCTGTGCGTCTGTCCACTCTGCATCAGTTAGTGTGTTGAGGAAAGACACCTACTTTTGGTCAAACATCAGACAGTAACAGAGCAATGTGGAGATTTTCTGTGTATTTCACACTTTCAGGCTGTGAACACATTATTACAGCTCAAAGCTCCGAGCGGTTTGTTGACCTTTGCTGAGACACTTTCTCTCTGACCTTCTGGGTCCAACTTTGTGTTTTGAATCCCTCGTTTAGTGTTTTGTGTTTGTCTTCTCTCAGTCTCATCTACAGACTGACGCGTGGGTGTTTAGACTCTAACACATCAGGAGCGTCTTAACTGGGACTCTGTTTGAACTAAGTGTGAGACTTGAGCCTCTCCTGCCTACAGTCTTTTGCTACATTAGTGTGCAGCCTAATGTATCTTACATTTCTAAAAGATTAGCTTTGAATTGCTTCTAATCAAGCCAAATGCAATGATGTAGCTCCACAGTGTTTAGTTGAGTGTTCAGACACGAGCACTGTGGTCTGTTCAGACTCAAACTGATCTGAGCTGTTCGATGCATCTTTGCATTAAAACATTCGTCTTTGTCTACGTTCAGTGACCCTGAACCCCCCCCCCCCCCCCCCCCCCCCTCAGCTATGGTGCAAAAGCTCTGTTTACACACCGCTCTGTATTTAATTATGAGTTATTATTAATACGTGTGATGGCCGCTTCTCAGTGAAGCTTTCATAATTTCATCGTGTTTTGTTTGTGTTTTTGACTTTAAGGCCGTTTCCTGTCTGGTCACCACTTAAACAGAGTCAAATCTTCAGCTTGAAAGAGGAAGTGCAGTCATTCTTCTGTCACAGGAGCTTTGAATGACTTTACCGGCTCTGATGAACCAAACTGAAGCTAAACTGAGTGTAAATAATGTGCTGATAAATTCTTGGCATCAACACATCCTGACACATCAGTGTCGTGTTGTATGTAAGCGCCCTGCTCCAGTGTGCTGGGTCCAAACCACCTGGACTTCCTTCGCTGCTTCAGGGCAAACACTGTGTTAGTTATTACTCACACCTTTATTTAAAGCATATCTCTCTGTGAGATCAGCCCACTGCCTTCTCCACCTTCAGCTGAAAAACACACCTCTCGCCCGGGGTGACGAGCAGGAACAAAGCTGGACGCTCTCATCTCGCCGGTGACAGAGACACGTCTGGATAAAGAACATTGACGATAATTCCCCAACCAAAAAATTATGTAACCTCAAAACAATAAGCAATGCACAGAATAAAGGTACAGCCACATCAAAGCGTGGCCTCGAGCAGCCATATCAGATACCTGAGAGGCTTTCAGAGACTCTGCTGCTGCTGGTGTAGATGATGAAAACAAGCGTGTGTGTGTGCGTTTGACCCACATTATACAACCTGGAAGCTTGTTTTCCATCTACACTGATGCTTTATTCCGAGCTGCAGCTGAAAGGCTTTTTGTCATTTGACCAAAAAGAACAAGTTATTATCTTTGTCATATAAGCGCTGCAACCAGATACGACATGCTGGAATTTTCCTCACTGCGGCTCCACTCTGTGCTTTATAACCAGAACAGGCGTCACCACGGTCAAACCCACTCAGCTGTCTGTGCAGACGACAGTGGGTTAATATAGTCCTCATCATCATCAGCACAGAAAGACAAGCTTTTACTGACAGACATGGACCAGGCTGGACCTGCATCCTGTTCAAGTGTTGCCACTTCTTACACAACCTTACTCAGGTGTTTTATAACACGATGTGTTTTTATGTAAAGCAGTCAGCTGAAACCACTGACGGGTGAAATGAGGACGATCATCTTCTCACTGGGGTAATGGCATTCTTGTGGTTGGTGTCCCACCCATGTTTGGTCACACACTAAACCCAGCGTGGTTCCCTCACAACAGCTCATCTCGGCTCAGAAACGGGTCCAACAAACTGCCACAGCCCACAGAAAACCCAGCGTGTCCCCAGGCTGTGTCCACACCTGCAGGGAGTCTGAAGGTGTTTGCACTTTTCTACAACTTTGCACCCTGTTGGAAAAAATGGGAAACAGCACTTTGATGTCACCTGGAAAGGTTTCCAGTCAAACTGATTACATTTGTTGCTTTATTTATTATTTTTGCATCAAAGCTTTGAAAAAAATATCAATTTAGGGAAGTAGTGTGTAAATGACACACAGAAAAAATGCAGCGTTTCTACCATAATTTAGTTTTTTTGGTATGTTGTGAGTTCATGTTGTCGCTTCATGTGCTGGTTTGTATTTTTAACCTCTACTGAGATAACTATACTGGAGTCTTTGTAACATATAAGTGTAGTATGAGGTGTCTATGGGGTCACTTTGAGTCAAACAGCTGCTTTCAGCCCCTGGAATAATCCACATGGCATAAACCAGCTGATCACAGGCAAAAACACAAACTTTACTTTGAGTCAAAGAAGTTCAGTCAGTGCAGGAAAATGTAGGAACTGTTTCAGTGGAGTCGTAGATTGTTTTTAAAACATACCTTATCGTTTTAGAGACTATGCAGTGTTTTCATTAGCCGTGTGATATAGCCACATACCCCACAGACTGTTTGTATTTCACATTAAGAGACTGTAAGTTTCTTCACTTCAGCCAGTGAAATGATTTATGGTCATACAAGCAGAGTGGCTGTAGCTCAGAAGCTAGCACAGGTCGTTTGTTTATCAGAGGGTCGGTGTTTCGATCCCTGGGTCGCCCAGTCTGCAGGCTAATGTCCTTGGGTGAGATGTTAGCCCTGAGTTTCTCTCTGATGCTTCAGAGTGTGAATGATGTTAGAAAGCACTTAAAAGCATCGAAACAGTGAACGTGTTGTACTGAGTCCTTCTATATAAATCAGTGCATTTACAAACATCAGTGCTTTGTTGGTGCTCATCCAGCTCTGACCTGATTGGTCGGGTTAGTCATGTGTGGGGTTACTCTGACTCTGCATTCACACTTGGCTCGTGTCTTAGATTTGATGCTCTCTGGATATCAGCCAGGAAGTCACTGAGTGTTTCTGGGACAGGTTTGAACAAGGCCTGCTTTGTGTCCCAGCAGGTCTGCCCAGTCTGCTGCCTCTGTGAGGGGATGGGACGTGGTGAGTACTGGGAGAGATAACAAGCCTGAGAGATTCGCTTGAAAGGAAGTGAAGCGCCCTGCGGTGCATTGAAATGTGAGACAGAAAGAAGGGGATTAATAAAATGAATGAATTCTATTTCCCAGTCATTAGCTTATTAGGCTCTGCACCGAACGAGCTCATGGTCCAAGACGACACAACAGTCGTTCCTTTTAGAAGCTCCTCGCTCTAATAAGTGAGGTTGACACTCCTGTGTGTACGATGATATATCAGCTGTTGTCCACACGTTTAAATCGTTAACCTGAATCTATTTAAGCACCTCGGTGCGTCTCCTGGGCTGCGCTGTCCCTCTTAGGCCTGTTCCTGCTTTTAAAAACAGCACTAAGCGGAGACGTGACCTCGCCTGCGACGCTCTGCTTTAGTACAGTCCGTACTGTTTGTAACTGAAGAGCTCGCTGTGTTTGCTGGAGATCAAGTGACTGACTTGGCTATTGAAGAATATCTCATTTCTTTGCCTTGAGAAACTCTCAGGTTGTTATTGCAGCAGCTCTGTGTCACGATCCATTTGCAGTGTGAAGCACTGTTGCATCACTTTTGTACTGCTGTGAGCAGAGAGCGTTGTCCTGCAGTCAGTTCATCCTGGTACTTCTGTCACCTGTCGCAGCTTCAATAAACAGCAGAGATCATAGAAGCTGCACATGCTCGCGGTGTAACACGCCTGCACCGTGCAGGATGATGCAGCGTGCAGGATGATGCAGCGTGCAGGATGATGCAGCGTGCAGGATGATGCAGCGTGCAGGATGATGGAGCGTGCAGGATGATGCAGCGTGCATCGGATCAGCAGCTGTTTATTTCCTGCAAAATGCTCTTTTCCCAGCATTAAGGTTCATCTTCAGTTTATTTAGACAAACAGTCCTTACCTGTTTTCTGGTAAGATACGTTATATATTATTTATTGTAATATATGTTTGTTTGTCAGAGAATAATGAGCCTCTGAAAATGTGCGACCTTTCATAGAAAAGAAAAGCTGAAAGTCTACACCTGAAACACATCTTGACTGTCTGATATAAAATTACAGTATACCTGTACTACAAGTAGGGATGGGTACCGGTATCCGGTGCCATGATGGCACCGGATACCGGTTCTGACCGGTTCTGACATAAACGGTAGTAACCAGACTGAAAAGCAGCGCACATTTTGGTACTTTTTTTTTCCTGAGCTGAGATACACTTTAGATTCTAGCCAATCATTTTACGTTTCCGAGGATAGTAGGCGGGTCCAGGTACGTACGTTCTTTTAGAGCAGAGCTACAGATTAAAAATGCCCAAGGTGAAGCGGTCAAAGTCTGGCTGTACTTCACAGCAAAAGATGCAAACTCAGCAGCTGCAACAAGTGCTTTAAGCTGATACTGTGATGCTGTCAAAGGAGGTAACACCTCAAATCTGATGAAACACCTGGCGACGCATAGTGTTTTTTTAAAAGCAGAGAAATGCGCCGTATTTGATAGCTTGCTGCGAGACCTCACACCGAGCACATCTACTGTGGGTGTGGTGCCTGTTATCGACCCGGAGTTAACAACATCCCCCAAAAACCCGAAGAGGAGAGTCCTGGCCCCTAGCCCTGCCAGTGTAGCAGAAATGATGATGATGATGATGCAGCAGCAGCCGTTCTTCTCTGCGTGAGGAGCTTAATGTTGTTCGTGTGTAATTTACGTTGAGTAGGCTAACCACGTTATTACATTAATGCATGTAAGGTGAACTAGCAAACATCATCATAGCTACATGCAGCTGTCTTCTTGTTTGATGGCAGATACTCCCTTCACCCTGGCCAAAAAGGCTAAAATGACCAAAGAAAAAGTGGAAAACAGTTAAACATGAGAGGTTTTTGGACAAAGTTTGTGTTCTCCATTCTTTAAGCACCGGTTTGGCACTGGTATCGGATAAAACTTAAACGATACCCATCCCTAACTACAAGTATACAAGGAGGGGAAACTATGTTAGCCAGCAGTTTAGTTGATGCCAAAGTATAAACAGTAATCTGTCGAGGCGCCATTGGTTTTATACCAGAAGCACCTCAGTTGTGTTTACAAGGCATAAATGCACAAACATGCAGGTAGCTCTCACAGCTACCCCCATGGGGTCACATTGTCAATAGCAATTACCCTGATAACATAATGCAGGTATTTATATAAATGAGCTAAGTTGGCGAAAAACGAGCGGAAACATTTACGAAAAATGAGCAAAATGTAAGTTCCTCATCGGTTTAACGACTCTGACCTCTGGTCCATTCAAAGCAGCCTCGTGCCATCATTAATGAAGCGTCCGATGGAGGTGAACTGTTTTTATATGAGCCTAGAGAAGATCATAAAACGTGAAGGAGAGTGAGAGGCTGAGATCCTCATTTCTCTGACGATGGCTCGGATGCTCGCTGAGTTGTTTTTCATTAAATGGTAATTAGATGAAGTCATGGCTGATGGAGGTTATTTTCTTTAATTATTAAAAGGTAGTCATTGTTCATTTCCTCTTAGATTGAAGGAGTATGGGAGGGAAACTGGCAGTCTCGATTTACAGAAGTCAGCCTGGAGACTCGTAGATTTGACATGATGGGCGTGCGGGTTAGCAGCTCTGCAGCTTCAGTTTACAGGAGGAAAAGTGTGCCTGTGTGATGGGACTGTGATACGGCTGCTCTGTGGCCCTCGTGAATGGCTGCATGTTACTCGTAGGCCAATGAATGGAGCAGCTGATGCAAACATGGTCGCTTTGATCACCAAAAACAACCATGTGCTTCCTCAATGGCTGATTTATTAGCAGCGTTCATGTGTGTTTTTCTTGAAACATTAGTCACAAGTGCTGCATTTAGGGTCAGATTGTTGTGTTTCCCTCCAGGCTGTAGCCTTTGTTCATTCATGTGCTCTCTCTGCTCTCAATGAACGAAGGCCAGCATCGTGCAGCGACTGACTGGTGCAGCTGATCTGGAGGATGTTTAGAGGCAGGTCTTTGTAAGCTAATCTCTCAGTGCTGCACATATGACCGCCGTGAGAAAAGCAGTGGGAAAACTCCCTTTGCAATGAGAGCTGCAGTGAGAACGAGCTGGTTCAGCCTGCAGCAGCGGCAGACGTGCCAGTCAGAAAAGGAGGAAGACTCTGGCTCTTTTGTTGCACTGATAAGGACTGAGTGATGTCAGGCTGTTGCTAAGGTGGGTCGGATACTGTGTCAGTCCTTCACGAGCTGTTTGACTTCAGCAGTTCAGCAGAGACGTGATGTCTCATCACCTGTAAGCGCCTGTTTACACCACAGTTTTTCTGGGTCACATGACATCAGTAATTACTGCTGTTTCAACATTGTGCCGTCATAAAATAGAAGCTTATTGATTTAAAAGATGATAGATGGTGAAGTAAGTGGGGGCTCATTTGGAATAGACTGGGATTCATATAGTGCTGCACACTTTACACCAGGGGTCTCAAACTTGCGCCCGGGGGCCACTTGCGGCCCACGTCACCCCTTCTTGCAGCCCATATATTGATGTGCAGACGTGTAGTTTGGCCCTTAAAGTGACGTTTTTTGTTTGTAGTTGAGTTCAAAGTTCAAATAAGTTCTTTAAAAAGCCAAACATGATTTAATATGAAGGCGATGTGAGCAGAGAGTGCAGACGTGCTGTGTTTGTAATGTGCACACTCATGTCTGCTCTCTGATTTAGTTGAATACGAGCACACTGTGTCCGGGCACAAAGAGAGGACCGGTGTCTTAAAAATGTGTGTTCACGTTTGCAGTTTTGTCTTGTTCAACAATCTTTGAAATAAAAAACAAACATTTTGTGTTCTTGTTTGTTTGTGGCCCTCCAATGAGACGACAGAGCCAGCAGGGGCCCACCGCTCATTTAAGTTTGAGACCCCTCCTCTCTACACATGTTGCTGCAGCACCTGCACAGACGTGTTCACAGCCAACCAAAATCCTTTTTGCTGTAAAGCGAATGTTGCATCACCAGGTGACCCTAAAATCGCAGCTAAATTCAACAACGCAGAGTGTTAGCCAGGCTGTTTTACCAGCTGCTGCCTTAAACAAGTTTATGGGTTCTTGGATGGATTTCTTCCACATATGCCTGCTTTGGGGTTATTATCTGTGTCCTCACATCACCCAGCACTCACCTTGTGCCAGATGGGGTTAAACTGAGCTGTGCTGACAGATGATAGAAAGCTTAACGCTGATTCTTGCTGCTGGCTTTGCCAAGAGATCTGGTCAGTTGTTGCACTCCTAAACACAACCTAATGACAAACGTAGCAGCTACAGCATTTGAGTAGCACCAGTCACTCTCTGAACTCAGGTGTCTCCAGGTTGCATGACATTTATGGGGAGAAATCCAGGTCAACAAAAGGACATCAAAGTCATGTATCTGCTGCACAACCTCAGATAATCACTGATATGCAGGCAAGCCAGCTGACTGCAGGACTGCAGGACTTATACACATAGGATTTTATTTTACTTTGTTTGTTTTAGCAGCAGCTGTTTTTATATTTGATGATAATAATAATAAATGTGTTTGTGTGAATGCAGTTTCACACGTACACGATGCTGTCAGTGATGTGTCAACAAAGTGATGGCGCTCTGATATTTTTACTCTGTGAATTTCTGGAAATGCCGAAGCTTCACGATGTTTTTTTAATGAGCTTTTCACAGAAAATAGAAGTTCATCAGCTGCTTTGATACAAACATCACAGTGACACGTTTACCCATAAACTGTCGAACTAATGTAAACAAACAACAGCTGACAGGTCATTAAAGACAAGAACGGCCTTACGTCAACCGTCCTGTTACACCCATAGGTCAGATTTATATACGAGACACGAGCGTGCGTAGAGACAACAGCCAGGGAGTTCAGCAGTGGAGAGGCAGCGGTGCTAACCACGGCACCACTGTGCTGCAAAGTAAGAATTATAACATGCAGCAGTTTTTAAAACTGCTTCAGATCCAAGTAAACATCTTTTTAATTATTGTGTCACTTCTGTCATGTAAAGGTGCAAAAGCTGCAGCACGAGCTGAGGCTTAACCCACAGTAATCTGAGTAAAAGCCAGGACTTCCATATCAGCAGATAAGATAAACAGTCAATATATTTTGTTTGCACAAAGAGAACAGAACAGCTGTAGGCCTGCCGGTCCTCTACACACATGTAGGGTTTCACTAATACGACTATGAATCACAAGATGCAAGATGTTCGTGCCCTGGATATTTGCTGTGCCGCTTTAAAAGTATTTATAACTTGTCCTCTGGTTGGCTCAAATACATTTGTACCAAAATTAAAGTCAATTATTTATATAGCTCCAAATGACAATAGTAGTCGGATCGAGGTGCTTTATATTCTAAGGTAAAGAGGGTACATCGTTTAATAAAACCAAGGTCAGTAGGATTTATCCTGTCTGTGCCAACAATATCAGAACAAACATTTATGGCAGGCTATCAGAAACGAAATATGAAAAAGTTTCACTGCTAGCCAAAATGATCAGCTTGGAAAAAGGTAAGTGGATCATCAGTTATGAGGATGTATGAGGACCAGTAAGAGTTGTTCAATAGAGAAAAATAGCAGTGGGTGAAATATTAATAGGGATGAGCTGAAACCATCCTCTGGACACCTCATTTGTCCAACATTCAACATTTATCTGAAACGCAAAAATGTCACCACCTCATATCTGCAAGAGGGAACATGCTGAGCAAGCTTCCACACTGGAACCAATCATGATGAGCAGCAACCTGGAGACCAAAGAAAGCCAGTGACTTTCCCAGATTAACTTTCAAGTGAGAGATTGAAGTGACTCCCAATGAGATTCCAGGATATTACGTGGTAGTAAAGACATTAGAGGGTTACTAAGGCTATGGCCGGGAATGTCTGCAAGTGATCATCTGTGAGCTTCAAAAGAGCCACGTCCAGTTTGAACAGTTTTTCTGCTTCCATTATGTTGAGATGTCGGCTCGTTGCAGGCTGGGAAAGACTCACTGGGTCCCGGTGTGCAGGCACTGGCAGTCTGTTGGTAAGAAACAGCCAGATAGACACGTTCACACTGTGACGTACTTCATTCATAATCCCATCAGTTTGAACAACATCTCCTACTGCACTGGCTGAGATGCAGCCAGTAACATGAAACAGCCTCCACCCTGTTTTACAGGTGGATGTAGACACTCATGTCTAAGACAGAGATAAAATGTCATCATTTCATAAGACCTGACGTTTTACATTTTCCTGATTAATTTGCATATGTGAGCCTTTTTAGGCTTCTGCACATCTGAAGGGGAAATGCATCTCTCAGGTCCTGTATCAAGCTTTTGCTGGATTGAATTCCTGTTCCTAAAAACATGACTTTCAGATGCTGCTCATCTATAAAAGCCCTGGCTTTGTGTTATCTTTGCCATTTTTCATGGGTTCAGCTAGAGACACAATACTGGGTGATGCTTGTGTTACCAAAAGCATCGCTGCTGCAGCATACATGCATGGCATGGTGAAAGTCACCTGGGGGAGCACTGACCATCTCTACAAGGTAGCTGGGTGGCAAAAAGATCACCGGGATCTTTGGGAAAGTCCTTGCTTGAAATCTTGGAATGAATATTGATCCTCTGTCCTGAAATCCAGTCAACCAGGGAACCGAGCATCCCCGTTCATAAAAGCTGGATGCTGCTCCACTTTTAGGCCCCCAGCAGACCAACAATGGGGGTGCGTTCATCAAACGAAGTGAGATGTGAGGCGCTTGGATTAGTTCTTTCCTCCAACGAACACGGCTGGACCAGTGAGTGTGGCGGTGTTTTCACAGAAATATTACAGCTGTCACAAACACAAACACTGTGCCTGCTGTGGTAGTGTGCATGAGTGTGCATGAGTCATGTGATTGTTGGGTTTTGTAGGGTCTACCTTACCTACCTTAAAGTGCCTGGAGGTGAGTGTTGTTGTGATTTGCAGTGTATAAATAACACTGAAGTGAATTTTGTTAGGTGCTTTTTTTGTCCAAAAACCTTCAGAAAGCCCAGAGAACCGCTGCTTGTGACCACTTTACAAATTCAAAGAACGTCTAGCTTCCTATTTTGGAAGCAAAATATAAAAGATTGAGTGTTAGACAGCACTGCAAAGAAGAGTACATCATTCTTCATTCTTTGGTTGAAGAACTAAAGCACATTCTCCCAGACTCTGTTGGCCAAGAAAGCCACAACTCCACCGTTAAACAGTATCTCACTTTTAAATATTAATGTCTAAGGGGTGGAGCCTGGGTGGCTCTGATGGGCTAACAACCACCACAAGTGTGTGTCGTAGCTTGGATTGTCAGTCAGCTACACCACCACTCATCATTATGGCTCCTGAGTTTGTATCGACACCCAGATTCAGCACTTACAGCACTTTTCACTGACCTTGCTATAAACCACAGCACACAAGCTTATATGGATGAGGCTGTCACAGATTATGACTGTAGTATTTATTGAAAGTTATAGGTTCTAACTGCGTGCGTCACATTCGCGACCCTGAACCCAAACTGCAACCACAGCTGTCTGGCTGCTGCAGAAGATGTGGATTATCCAACATCAGTAACTGCTCTTTAAATGCTTTTATGTTGATCAGATATCCAATGGCTGCAGATGTCTATGCTTTAGGCTAAAATTATGATACTTTGGGTTTAAACATAGAGAAAAGCTGAGTCGACATCTACTAGCTTATAGCGAGCATAAAACATCGCCTACAGCTCCACTGTACGGGTTACAGAGTTTAACTGGTCATAATGCTCCAAAGGGCTATTTGGACTGCTGCAGAGGAAAAGTGTGTATTTCCATTACTCAGTCCATACTGTTGTCTATCAAGCTACCTTTTTCTTTTTTCTTTCCTTTCTTTCTTTCTTTTTTTTTTAACAGCTGAAAGCTATTAAAGCTGTCATTCTCCACATACTTTAACTGTTCCTGTAACATTATGAGGGTGTCATGTGTCAGAAAACTGGTTCTTGGAGATAAATGTGTGGTGAGTTCATGTCTCGCTTAACAGTGTGTCCATTGTTAGGTTTGTCTTGCCACATAAGTTGATATTTATTACTGATAATGTGCACACAAATGTTATAAAACAACAAAGAAAGCCCAGTGGGAAGCTATTATAGTTAAAATATGGAAGCCAACCCCTCAAAATCATGATGTGTGTTTTTACCAGATATTTTGCTCATGTGTCACAGAATAAGGCTCAGCAGTTAAAATGATCCTACTCACTGGGAAATTAAATATAAGGGTTTTTCTTCTCTGAGAAATAAGTCTTCTTCCTACTTTGTGGCCTTTTAATTGTCAAACAGAGAAATCTCCCCAAGTGGGATCATTATGGGGAGCTCAATCAGTTCATTTGTTTGCAGCAACCTAGTAAATCCAATCAGACGATCCCTTATCAGCAGGCTCAGGGAGGAGCAGCCATCTGCCACGACCGGTTTGAAGTGTGGGCACAGAGAAGACAGAACAGCATTCACAAAACCTGGAAGCAAAACAAGATGGGCATTAATTCAGCCGATCCATCTGTCCGTCCATCTGTCCATCAATCCATTCGTCCATCAATCCATCCGTCAATCCGTCCATCCGTCCGTCAATTCATCCATCCGTCCGTCCATCCGTCCATCTGTCTATCAATCCATCCATCCATCCATCCGTCCGTCCATCTGTCCATCAATCCATCCGTCCACCCGTCCATCTGTCCATCTGTCCATCAATCCATCAATCCATCCGTCCATCCATCAATCCATCCGTCCACCCGTCCATCTATCCATCTATCCATCCGTCCATCCGTCCATCCGCCATCAATCCATCAATCCATCCGTCCACCCGTCCATCAATCCATCAATCCATCCATCCGTCCATCCATCTATCCATCCGTCCATCCATTCATCCATCCATCCGTCCATCCATCCATCCATTCATTCATCCATCCATCCGTCCATCCATTCATCCAGCTCTCCATTCATCCATCCAACCGTCCATCCATCCATCCAGCTCTCAATCCATCCGTCCACCCGTCCACCCGTCCATCTGTCCATCAATCCATCAATCCATCCGTCCATCCATCAATCCATCCGTCCACCCGTCCATCTATCCATCTATCCATATGTCCATCCGTCCATCCGCCATCAATCCATCAATCCATCCGTCCACCCGTCCATCAATCCATCAATCCATCCATCCGTCCATCCATCTATCCATCCGTCCATCCATTCATCCATCTATCCGTCCATCCATCCATCCATTCATTCATCCATCCATCCGTCCATCCATTCATCCATCTATCCATCCATCCATCCATCCGTCCATCCATCCATCCAGCTCTCCATTCATTCGTCCATCCGTCCATCTATCCATCCATTCATCCATCCATCCGTCCATCCATCCGTCCGTCAATCTGTCCATCCATCCATCAATCCATCCGTCAATCCGTCCATCAATGCATCCATCCATCCATCCATCAATCC
>NC_142120.1:37080000-37185000 GCF_056152115.1 Neolamprologus brichardi | reverse complement strand
ATCCATCCATCTATCCATCCCTCCGTCCATCCGCCATCAATCCATCAATCCATCAATCCATCAATCCATCCGTCCACTCGTCTATCAATCCATCCATCCGTCCATCCATCTATCCATCCATCCATCCATCTATCCATCCGTCCATCCATCCATCCCTCCATCCCTCCATCCATCCATCCATCCAGACCAAAGTGGTGGAGTAGGAGGTTTTAGACAACAAGCTTGCTGTGAAGCCTGTTCTGTGGTTTCAGTGTTATTTAGATTCTAGCTGCACAAAAACCTGAATGGTGCTGAGTTTACTCTGTCAGTCTGGTGGTTAAAACAAAGAAATCTGGTTATTTACTCTGGTTAAAGCTGCAGTTTCTGACAGAAGGGAGATTTATTTTTAAAAAAGCATCACTGTAGAAACATTTTCTGAATTTTGGACAAAATCTGACTGGAACCAAATAAACAAAGAAGCAAGCAAAAAAAAAAGAAAAGAGAAAAAAATGAATGAAATAAAATAACTGAGACGTCTCTGACCCTGCTGCAGCAGCTGCTGGATGAATTACTCTCTACTTTTCTTCTCCACTCCTCAGACAAAACAAGGCAGTCCAGGAAGCCTTGATTAAAGCACTTCCTGTATGACTGGACTGAAAGGAGCAAGAAGTTTGGAGGTGGCTAGGGTAATATTTCACCCATGCTGTTCTGATTTGAGGTTGCCTCACTGTGAGGTTCCCAGCTGAAATCGCCTGCCTGCTCTTTTGATACAGGGACATGTATGGTTGTGTCAGGCATTTTTTAAAATCTGGATGCTAAGCTGTACGACTTTATTTTTTTAGAATGAAGGGAATAATTAATTACTTTATGGAAAATTCAACACTGATACAGCAAAGAGTCCTGAAAAGCAGCCATGTGCACTATTACAGACATACAGTGTAGAATGCTGCAACAGTCTAACTAATGCAGACGTGCTTTTGACTGTCCCCACGAGAGCTGTGTTTAAATCTGATACCTGTGTGTTCCATGCAGCCCCTTGTTGCCCATAAACTCCACCTTATGTAAGAGTTGTGTAACAGCAGAGTTTTATCTCCTCTGGCTGATTTAATTAAAGTCTGTGGAGCAGTGTGGAAGGTGGGAACGTCACACGTCTAACTTCATTTTCCCTTTGTTGAGTCAGCAGACGCTACTCCCTTGACAGTCGGCTTCAGCAGGAAGTTTCATCTGTCCCGTCTCACTCCAGTCCTGCCAGTGTGAGCGCTGCCCCTGTCTGGTTGAGTCCAAGAAGAGGTGGAGTCATTAGAAATCTCATCCTTTTTACTTACATAGCATCAAATCTGAAAGTCACCTCAAGATGCTTTAAGATGTAACATAAAGAACTTAAATTAATAGATATAAAACCTCAATAATCAGATGACCCCCTATGGGCAAGCACTTGGCAACAGTGGGAAGGAAAAGCTGTCTTTTGACAGGACATTTTGGTAGTGATAATAAAGAGCGCCGTGTATTTACACATGGAGCGCTCTGGAAATATGTTCCAGTGTCAGAAAGGCTCGAGAGGAAAGAGCGTGAGTCTTTATAAACTGTCGTATCAATTCTGTTTGTGTAGAAAACTGCAGCTATAATTAATGCAATATTACATTACATAATGTAAAGACATCTGCAGCCATCCTCAGGTTTTACAGCACTTTACATGTTTTTCATCGGTCTTTAGTTTCCTTTTGTAACCTGCTCACAGCCCAGGTGAAAGTGACAGAGGCATGTTTCTGCACATCATCAGTCAGAAGGTGATCTGGAGCTCTCCTGCAGCAGTGCGGTTATCCTCCCTCGCTTCCACTTTAGGAAAACCAGAGACGCCTGGCTGTGGTAAGAGAGAGCCAAAAACACAGCCAAGTCAAACATGGGCTTTTATTTGAGGCTGAGACCCAACACTCACTGGGAGTACCAAGACCCCGTACCTTCCATATCGTCATACTGGTATTATTTACTGGTTTTGCTGCAGGAGTGGTGGCTGTGGTTTGGCAGTTAGCTTTGGCGTTTGGTAGAGTGCATGCCGTTCTCTGCCCACGCTGACTTCATGACACAGGGTTGCCAGGTAGAGACATTATTCTGCTTCTTTTTCACTTTGAAATGAGGGCTGGAAACACCAACTCTCAGTGACACTCATCATTTTTGGTTTCCCTGTCCTTCACATTACTTAGCTACGCCTCGTCATCATTCATCCCAATATTTATATTTTCCTTTGTGTCTGAAAGAAAACCTGAAAATTCCTCCCAGATGTGGGATTTCTGTATGTAGAATGTAAAGGACAGAAACAAATCCTTCTTGTTTCTTTAACCATACTCTATAAAACGACCTTTAGCCCACGCCGGGTCACAAGGGCTCAGGTGAAATCCAGACTGATGAAACTGCTTCAGGCTTCACCTCTTATTACAGCGCAGGGACTCGCTGTAGTTTGTAAAACAGAACGAATTGTCAGAGAAAATGAAATTTCATTACTGGGCTCAGAGCCTCCTTTGGTTCCTTTGGTCTCTGTGACATCTGAAGCAGATTATCCAACATCCAATATGAGCTCTGAAGCCCACCTGAGAACCAATATTGTGCTCTAACCCTGTCACATTATAAGATGTCTCATCAAAGCAGGAGTAAAGCATGAAGGATCTGCTGTGTGCTGGACAGGTTAATATTCTCAGCTCTACACTCAACATTTGAGCTGCCCAGTGGCCTCTTATCACGTCCTTTCTTTGCATTCCTTCAGTTTTAAGCTGCAATCATCAAATATTTGTTTTAGCAAAGGTCAAGTGATTGTGTGCAGTGTGAACGAAGAATAAGGAAATGACTCATTTTCTAATTCTCTCTCGCACTGTGGAGTCTTCCAGCTGATTGTGTGAGTTTCTCTGCTCCCAGCAATGTCGTGTTTACCAGCAGCGACAGACGCAGGCAGCATGAAAGTGCCCAGTACAAACTTATCAGGACAAATGTGTTAAAAAAAAAAGTAGAAACAACGACAAACATTATACTGACGTACAATAATGTGTGTGAACTTTGACACTTTGTCATTATAATGCTATTACAAATAAAAGTACATCAACTTTTATCACACGTGTCACCATGGCTCCAACCAGTTCAGCACTATTTCAAAGTCAGCATTCAAACCAAAGCAGACAGCAGGTTTTTATCGTTAACTCGGTTTCCCGTGTTGTAGTCGTGCGTCTTATTTTCTATTTGAAATGTTTACATGTTACCATAGCGACCAGAGGTCATCAAGAAGCAGAGAGGAGGATGTTACGCTCAATGTTGTTGGTGCATTTCAGGAGGACGCTGCTAATAAAGTTACACAATCACACAGTGAGTTCATGTTAATTATTATATTTACAAAATACCGCAGTTTTTGTCTCGGTCGTTTTATTTTGCTGTATTTATCCGCCTCACCTTAAAGGTCTGTGAAAATATTGTCTGGCATTAAACCGTCTGTGGCACAAAAAAGGTTAGCGGCTGCTGCATTAACACATAGTGAAAGGCCTGGAAATAGCACAACAGAGGCAACACTCACGACATTTACTGAATGCTCTGTGTTACAGATTTGTGGACAGCAAACTGGCTCCAGTGTGAAGGAGCAGCAGCACTCCTCTCAGAGAACAGAGATTCACACAGCAGCAGGACGGGAGCCAAAAACAGCTTTCAACCCTGTGAAGAGCAGTCGCACATCGTTCCTGCGCAGTCACCTGACCTTAAGCCCACTGGGTATTTGTGGGGACAGTCGAAGATGGAGACAGCTCTGGAACGGATGATCTGATATCGTGTTGGTGTTGTTCCCAGATCATCATGAAAATGTTGTTCCAGGTTCAACATTGCAAGTGAGCAATCACATTATTGTGACGTTATTCTTTTGCGCACCAACCCATTCGTGCATTTATGAAATTCCAGTGTTGCAAGGACAATATCAATTCTGCTTAGCGTTTATTAAAGGGTTAGGGTCAGGGTTAGGGTCCGTTGATCGGCGGACAAAGGCGGTTTCTCGCAGCTTAAGTACAGTTTTTTGTTTTACGCCGGTTTTTCCCGAAGTCGCAAAAGTATGACATCACAACATTCTGATTGGTCACTTGCAATGTTGATCCTGGAACAACCTTTAGTATGATGATCTGGGAACAACACCGACACGAGGATATCAGATCGTGCGCTCTGGAACATTGTCAGATAATGCAGGGGTAACATGGCTTACATAGAAACACTGAGATCTTGTTCAGCTCAGCCTTCCTCCTCACCATGCTGCACGTGTGTTGTATTCTGGAGTCACTGTCTCATCGCAGCATGACACGGGCAGAAATAAACCCCACACGCCTGACGTCACCGCCACAGATGGCAGCGCTTTATTTAAAAAGCAGATCACATCACTTTCAACAGACCTGTCTGCTTTTATTAAGCTGCTGCTTGTGAACACACGCTCACACGAGTATGATCTTCATGTGAGTTTGAGGAGGTGCCCTTGTCGCGCTCCTGTTGCCGGGCAGGATGTCCCCTCCCAGATTCCTGCCCCTCCAACCGTTCCGCTGTCTGCCACTTTACAGTCGGCCCGCTGCTGCTTTTGTCCCCTACAAACGTCTGCAGGCAGGTATCGGCTCCTCCGGCTGTAGACAGCACAAAACATGCAGTCTGTGGGGGTGAAGCACAGACACCCCGTCTGTCGTCTGTGATCGTCTGTAGAGATGAAAACAGGCTGAGCTGCTGTGACGAGGTGCATACAGTATGTGATTTGGCTCCTTGTTGTCCGTCCACATGATAAACTACTGAACGTTCTGAGTGAAACTGAGATAACTGATAACAGGCAGAGGAAGATAATGACACGTAAAGTTATTGTCAATTGTTTTCATGTAAACAGGAAGGGCCAGCTTCACAGATTACACACATTCAGTTTACTTATCACAGAGAGAAGTACACAACTGATACAGATGATGTCTGCTGTGGTCATGCGGGCTGCAGGCTGCAGGAGTGTGAGCTGAAGCCCCGCCCCCACTGCCAGCACTGCACCAAAATACAACGAAATAATGTGAATAATAATTTATCATTCAACTATGTGAGCAATGAACTACAAGTCCCACGTCGCACTGACTCACAATGCACTTTGACCTCGCTGGTCTACTGGTTGATGCAGATCTCCTTAAAAGGTCTGTTATACACTCTGCAGTACATCGCCGCGCCGCTGGTCACCAGCATCAGGTGATGTAGATATGAAACACAGCAGAAAACTGATTTTCTACATTTAAAATGCAAATCAGCTCAATTTTAAACCATGCATGTGTTTGTTAGCAGACATGAACATGTTGTGCACTGAGAAGGAAAGTGGGCCTGAACGCGCCTGAATCAGACGCTGTAAGTTCAGTGAAGCTTTTTGACTCTCTAACCTTTAATTATGGTCGACTCTTTGTGCCACTCGGCTCCATCCTCTTCAGCTGTTCTCTTTTTCAGTACTTTTCTGCTTGGAGTCGTTTGTGTTGAGACACGTTGGTGTGTACTTTGTGCAAAGCTGACTAAACGTTTTAGGCTGCTAATGCATGTTTGCTCCTGAAAATGGAAGACATGGGCATCCAGGAGCATTTAGAGCTTATAAAATGATAAAATGTGAGAAGAGGAGAGTTTTGCGCTGTGCTGAGAGGACACGGCCTCCTTTGCACGTGTCGCGTCGTGTTTGGAGGATCGACTGGAGCCGTAACAGCGTCTAAACAGGTTTAATGTATGCAGCAGACTTTAAAAGCGTCCTGGGCAGAGGTCGGGCTGAACAGTCCTGTACTGTACATTAAAGGGTGAGGGCGGGCTTTGATGTGGGAACAATGTGACTCCTGCTGTTGTTGAACCCACAGGGAGCAGCTGCTGCTGTCATCAGGAGCCTCGACCACATCACTGCTGCACAGACCCACAGTGTCCAGTGTTGTGCTGGCACAGTAACACGCACACTGATGTTTTCATTGTAACCCGATTATGACGGCATTCCAGTCTCTGGGCTGGCAGGTAAACACCGTCACCATCTCATCTCCAGCAAAGTAAACAGAGCCAGGTTACCGTGACAACAAAGGAATACTCATTAGTTTTACAAATTCCAAGCGACACCGCAGATCAACTTAAATACTCTAAATGCTCCGGTGAGCCCTCACAATGTTTCGTCTGGATGTTTTCGAGGATGTTGTGCTTTAAGCAGGATTTCTACCCGGCGTTTCTCCAGGGTTCGCTCTAAAGCTCGCACTGTTTTGGTGCAGCAAAGCAGCTCTTTAAAATACATATATTCACTTCCTTTATATGTTTATAATGCTGTGAGTGATTCAGCGTCTTACAGAAGTAAGAAGCACTGACTTTGTGCCACATTAGTCACTGGCATTCTTACGGTGGCGCCTCACCCCTTTGGTCTGCGTGTTTATATGCAGTGGAAAAATAAAATGTAATTGTCACAGAAACACAAAGACCTTCCTGCATTTTGTGAATCTATTTATATTTTCCAGTTCTCGGAGGAGAAAGCACAAGGACAAAAGATGATCCGGGGACCTGTGGGTACTAATGGGAGCTCAGGCTGGGAAATCCAGGGCTGGGGGGGGGGGGGGCATCTGCTCCTGTGGTAGCTGGGCAAAGGAGAGGAAATCAAAAGTAAACAAAAAGTTAATGTTATTTTAGTGAAAGAGGAAATTAAATGTGCTTGTTCCTGGTTCCTGGTTTTATTTATAGTGGATTTTTCTTCAATCACAGAATTTCAGCTAAGCTAAATAAACACATGACACAAAGAAAAGACGTGAAGCTTCTTCACATGTGCTAACATGAAGACAGAACGCACACGTAAGTAAACCAAAAAAAGATTTGTTCTGATAGAGCGATGCGCAATGATGACCTCAGTCTGTGTTGTTGTGTGTTTCCTGGGTGTAACTGTGTTACTATAGCTGAGGTGTCACATGTGCAGGAAGGACAGAAACAGGAGGATTTAGCTGAACAAACACCAACAGCAGACACCCCTGAGTGCATGGCATGATTAGCAATGTGTCATGTTACACGTTGCTGTTTAAACCACTGCCAGGAGCACACGACACCTTTTATCAAACACTACATTCAGTTTGACCAATACCTGAATTACAAAATCAACTTGACATAAATGATGTGTCTAAAACAGAAATGACAACAATGTAGCAGCTTCACTGATTGTTCACACACTCTGTGACTGAAACATGAGAATATGAAAGTTGGTGTGTTTGTTTCCATTTCTCATGGGAAATATGATAAATGACACACACACAGACACACACACACACTTCTAATCCCAGCCCCACACAGATGATGTCATTCACCTGTGGTGACAAAGACTCTTTTGTGCCTGTGCAAACACACACACACACAAGCCCGTTCAGTGAGGACCTTCATTGACATAATGCTTTCCCTAACCATAACCTAATTGTAACCCTGACACTAAAACCACATTATGAGCCTCAAAAATGCCTTTAAATTGGTGAGGAGCAGGTTGTGTGTCCTCACAAGTGACTGTGGTTCTCACAAAGATAGCTACACACACACACACACACACACACACACACACACACACACACAGACACACACACACACACACAGACACACACACACACACAGAGACACACAGACACACACACACACACACACACAGACAGACACACACAGACACACCTACACACTGAATGCTTTGTTGTCTCGTTCATCAGAATGTGAACGCTGCTCGTCTCTCTCTCTCTAACTCGACGGACGACCAGGGCGTGAGCGGGTCGGCAGGTTTGAGACAACTGTACGAGAGTGTAACATCTAAACAGCACAGGGTGCAAATGTACGAGTTACTGTGAAAACAAATGTAGAGCACACCTAAAGACAATAAGTTTACACATCCTGCCACCATCATTGTTTGATTAGAGACGCTGTCTCTCAGTAGGTTGTTCTGGAGTGCAGGGACGTCCAGGTTGAGCTCTGTGAATGTAAAAACAAACGTCACAATCAACTCATTAAAGCTAGCAGTGCGCTGTGTCCTCTGCATCGCTGTCCTCTGCATCTCTGTCCTCTGCATCGCTGTCCTCTGCATCGCTGTCCTCTGCGTCGTTGTCCTCTGCATCGCTGTCCTCTGCATCTCTGTCCTCTGCATCGCTGTCCTCTACATCGCTGTCCTATGCATCTCTGTCCTCTGCATCTCTGTTCTCTGCATCTCTGTTCTCTGCATCGCTGTCCTCTGCGTCGTTGTCCTCTACATCGCTGTCCTCTGCATCTCTGTTCTCTGCATCGCTGTCCTCTGCATCTCTGTCCTCTGCGTCGTTGTCCTCTGCATCTCTGTCCTCTGCATCTCTGTCCTCTGCATCGTTGTCCTCTGCATCTCTGTCCTCTGCATCGCTGTCCTCTGCATCTCTGTCCTCTGCATCTCTGTCCTCTGCATCGTTGTCCTCTGCATCGCTGTCCTCTGCATCGCTGTCCTCTGCATCTCTGTTCTCTGCATCGCTATCCTCTGCGTCGTTGTCCTCTGCATCGCTGTCCTCTGCATCTCTGTCCTCTGCATCGCTGTTCTCTGCATCTCTGTCCTCTGCATCTCTGTCCTCTGCATCTCTGTCCTCTGCATCTCTGTTCTCTGCGTCGCTGTCCTCTGCGTCGCTGTCCTCTGCATCTCTGTGCTCTGCGTCGCTGTCCTCTGCGTCGTTGTCCTCTGCATCTCTGTCCTCTGCATCTCTGTCCTCTGCATCTCTGTCCTCTGCATCTCTGTCCTCTGCATCGCTGTCCTCTGCATCGCTGTCCTCTGCGTCGTTGTCCTCTGCATCTCTGTCCTCTGCGTCGCTGTCCTCTGCATCGCTGTCCTCTGCATCTCTGTCCTCTGCGTCGCTGTCCTCTGCGTCGTTGTCCTCTGCATCTCTGTCCTCTGCGTCGCTGTCCTCTGCGTCGCTGTCCTCTGCGTCGCTGTCCTCTGCGTCGCTGTCCTCTGCGTCGTTGTCCTCTGCATCGCTGTCCTCTGCATCGCTGTCCTCTGCGTCGCTGTCCTCTGCATCTCTGTCCTCTGCATCGCTGTCCTCTGCGTCGCTGTCCTCTGCGTCGCTGTCCTCTGCATCTCTGTCCTCTGCATCGCTGTCCTCTGCATCTCTGTCCTCTGTGTCGCTGTCCTCTGCATCGCTGTCCTCTGCATCGCTGTCCTCTGCATCTCTGTCCTCTGCATCGCTGTCCTCTGCATCTCTGTTCTCTGCATCTCTGTCCTCTGCATCTCTGTCCTCTGCATCTCTGTCCTCTGCATTGCTGTCCTCTGCATCTCTGTCCTCTGCATCTCTGTCCTCCGTATTAGACCTTACATGCTTTGCTTTCATTGTTTGATCCTGCACAGCTGTCTGTTTGCACTGTGCTGTGGGCAAGTCAGCCCCACAGCTGTTTCTGGATCAGTAGGTGTTGTAAAACAATCACACCTGCCCTATCACGCCATGACATCACTGTAAAACACAACAGGTGCAAAGATACGGCTGAGAGATCACAATCGTGTGAAGTGCAAATGTGGATCTGCACGTACACATGGACACGTACGCACACATGGACACATACACACACATGGACACACACACACACATGGACACGTACGCACACATGGACACACACACACACACATGGACACACACACACACATGGACACACACGTACACATGGACACACACACACACATGGACACGTACGCACACATGGACACACACGTACACATGGACACACACACACACACGGACACACACGTACACATGGACACACACACACACACAGACACACACGTACACATGGACACACACACACACATGGACACACACGTACACATGGACACGCACACACACACGTACACACACACACACACACATGGACACACGCACACACACACACACGTACACATGGACACACACACACACACACAAACATGGACACGTACACACACACACACATGGACACACGCACACACACACACACGTACACATGGACACACACACACACACACAAACATGGACACGTATACACACACACACATGGAAACACACACATGGACACACACGTACACATGGACACACACACACACACACAAACATGGACACGTATACACACACACACATGGACACACACACACACGCACACGTATACACACACACACACACACACACATGGACACACACACACACATGGACACACACGTACACATGGACACGCACACACACACGTACACACACACACACATGGAAACGCACACACACACACACACACACGGACACGCACACACACACGTACACACACACACACATGGACACGCACACACACACACACACACATGGACACGCACACACACACACACACACATGGACACACACACACACACACATGGACACACACACACACACACACACATGGACACGTACACACACACACACATGGACACACACACACACACATGGACACGTACACACACACACACACATGGACACACACACACGCACACGTACACACACACACACACATGGACACACACGCACACGTACATACACACACACACATGGACACGTACACATGGACACACACACACACATGGACACACACGTACACACACACACACACATGGACACGCACACACACACACACATGGACACGTACACACACACACACACATGGACACACACACACACATGGACACGTACACACACACACACACATGGACACGTACACACACACACACACATGGACACACACGCACACACACACACACGCACACACACACACACACATGGACACGTACACACACACACACACATGGACACGTACACACACACGCACACGTACACACACACACACACGCACACGTACACACACACACACACATGGACACACACGCACACACACACATGGACACGTACACACACACACACACATGGACACGTACACACACACACACACGCACACGTACACACACACACACACACACGCACACGTACACACACACACACACATGGACACGCACACACACACACACATGGACACACACGCACACACACACATGGACACGTACACACACACACACACATGGACACGTACACACACACACACACATGGACACACACGCACACACACGCACACGCACACACACACACACACATGGACACGTACACACACACACACACATGGACACACACACACACACACACGCACACGTACACACACACACACACATGGACACGCACACACACACACACACATGGACACGTACACATGGACACACACACACACATGGACACACACGTACACATGGACACGCACACACACACAGACACACACGTACACACACACGCACACTTATACACACACACACACACACACACACGGACACGCACACACACACACACACACGTACACACACACACACACACACAGACACACACGTACACACACACACACACATGGACACACACGTACACACACACACACACACAGACACACACGTACACACACACACACACATGGACACACACGTACACACACACACACACACATGGACACGCACACACACACAGACACACACGTACACACACACACACACATGGACACACACGTACACACACACGCACACTTATACACACACACACACACACACACACACACGGACACGCACACACACACACACACACGTACACACACACACACACACACAGACACACACGTACACACACACACACACACACACACACGTACACACACACACACACACACAGACACACACGTACACACACACACACACATGGACACGCACACACACACACACACACATGCTGGCTGAGGCTCAGTGGACTCTGGGACTCTCAGCTGCACACACCTCTGATTTGTTTCATATCCATGTAAAACACTGAATGTTTATGATATTTCTGGTACAGGCATATATACTGTACACAAACCAGCACAGTCAGTTTAATGAGTAAAGTCAATATAAGAAGGTTCAGGGACTTTGGTTCATTAAGATCTCAACAGTTTTCCCACATAAAGGAGGAAAAAGTGCAGGTGGAGGCAGCTGGTGTCACACGCTCCTCTTCACGGTTTCTGACTCGTGAGTTTGTAATCGTTGGTCCAAATACATCTTTTGTTTGTCCCGACACGTGTGTGCTTCCTGCCAAAGAAGTTTCACTGGGATCGATTCTGGTTGGCCGAACAACAGTATGAGAAGTGGGCATAAAACAGGAAGTGGTGCTGAAAGTTTGCCTGAAAATGTAAATATGCTCGTGCCAATAAGTGTATTTAGCGCAGTTTTCAGCTAGTTTCACTTTCAGAATCATCAATAAAATGATGACTGTGTTACTGAGTGGGATGAAAATGTAATTCCCTTTTCAGGAACGAACAAACAAATAAACCAAACTTTATTCGACCGTTTTGAAAACAGAAAAATAGAAGAAACCTGCAGGCGTCCCTGGAGACTCTGACTCTGTCACAGGTATGTTAAGTGTACGTGACGCGGTTATCTCTACACACTGCAGTATGTGCCAAAAGTCATTTCACTCCTTTGTTCATGCTGGTCGAGCACCCAGTGCAGTTCCAGCTCTGCAGGCATCTACATCCAGTCATGTGTAACAGTCCCAGATGGTCCAGAACTTACAGACAGTTTTAAAACCTGAGATCACGGCTCAGGTTCTACTCTAACGCTTCTGTTTCTGTGCTTTATTTTGCTTCCTGTCCTCCAGGAGAACACCCTGCCTGTGGTGAGTGTGTACAAAGCAACAGTGGCCTTTGTGCTGTACAGTGTTTTTCAAGCCCCCACAATGCTTTACACTCACCTGAAAACCTGTTCAGCTGCTTGGTTAATGCAAATATCCGATCAGTCTATTACACAGCAGCAGATCGAGACAGCCTGCTGAGTAAATGACTTGACGTGGTTGTTGGTGTCAGACAGAAACTGGTGATCTGTTGGGATTGTAGCACGTAACCATCTCTGGGGTTTACGAGGAATGATCTAAAAAATGTTGATGTTGATGCCAGAGGTCAGAGATGAATCACAGACTGCTGTGAGCTGACAGGAAGGCAACACAAATCCAAATAACCACATGTTACGACCCAGGCATGCAGGAGAGTATTGTTGCAGCAGAACATCAGACTTTGATGTAAACACCATGAAAGTGTGGATCCATCCTGCTTCTTGTGAGTGCTGCCGGGTGGAGGTGGAGGTGGAGGTGGGATGTTTTCTCGGCACACTTTGGATGAATTAGTACAAACAGAGCATTGTTTAAATGCTGACCACGATCATCTGAGAGGTATGAGCTCCTGTAAACTGCACCTCCATCACACCGGTGTATTATCACGCTGCTGCAGAGTAATGAGGGGCTGATGGGAAAGGACCACCTCCCATGTGAGGATGTGTGTGTGCATACTGAGGCCGTGTCCATGTTTGGACCGTAGCGAGCCCGCCCCTCCCCCCGTGTAACACCTGGCCTGTTGTCCTGCCAAATAAACTTGTGCCCACTTGTAAAAAGCTGCAAACACAAAAAATGAGAATTAAGTGTGTTTCCATCAGTGTGGTTGGATCAAAACAACGACTGTGAAACTTTCCTGAAGCTCACAGCTCCCAGGAAAGTTTGCAGTAATGGATTCCTGAGTAGACGAGTGACTGTTAGAGCGCTTTAGTGTGGGCAGCCTCAAATACTTTTATTTGAAGGCAGGAAAGAAAGAGCTGTGCTATAAAATGAGAAACAACTCCACAATTTATATTTCAAGCATCTAAAACAATCCTTAGATGAAGAAATAGGATACGACTGTGTGTAAATAACTTTTTATTGCATTGTCAGCTCCACACCAACCACGTACTGGATCTTATAAGTGCATGTCATGGCCCAGGCATTTATTGTTTTTGCCTTGTGAGGGAGCTGCAACCGACCTGTGTGCTCTTATCATCTTATATCAGTTGGTCAAAGGTTAGCAGCTTTCACAGAAGCAGAGCCAGCACAGAGCTGAGTCGAGCTTCCCTGAAGGACACCAAATACGGTCTGAAAGGCATCTAAACATCGCCGTTGCTCTATATCCTGTAGTCCTGCGGTCTTGGGGCACGTGCAGCAGTCAAAAGCACCTGATTCATTTAGACCAGGGGTGTCTAACTCCAGGCCTCGAGGGCCGCTGTCCTGCAGGTTTAGATGTGTCCTTGATCCAACACAGCTGATTCAAACGGCTCAATGACCTCCTCAACATGTCTTCTCCAGAGGCCTGGAGTTGCCCACCCCTGATTTAGACTGACAGTGACATGAAATGAATATGAGGTCAGATCAATGTGGCTTAACTCAAACAACTGGTTTCATTCGCACTGTTAGCAAACACACAGCCCACCTCCACAATCAGAGAGTAACCTCCATCACACAGACTCTGACCGAGCTGTTTGTTCTTTATTCTGCACAGCTGGTGTGGAGCACCTGGAACTCTGTTTACATGCACAATGGCAATAAAGGGCTGTTCTTTGCTAGCTGTGCACGTGCATGGATGTGTGCATGTCGGCAGTGTGCAGCAACAACAACAAGACCAGTGCATGATAACACAACCTGTGTGTAAATCACGTTACACTAAAGCTTACCTTTGCTAAAATGACAGATACAGCTTAACCAACCTGCTGGGTTTAGATTTGGTTTTAGCATCGTTAGCATGCGTATGCATGTGACTGTTACTGCAGGACGTCGAGCAGGTCACAAGAATGTCTGACTGCAAAGGAAAAAAGAGATGTTCAGTTTACTTCATCCGTTCACTGTCGCCTGTTGGGGATTATTTATGACATCAGCTGGTTAGGCAGCGTTTCTTTCGTTTGATTCACCGATGCTTGCTTTGCGATTGTTTGCATGTGGATCCTCAGCCCACACAGCCTAAGCAACCTGCTATCATTACCACAAACCCAGCAGCACATAGCTCACCAATCAGCATGAAAAGTAACGGTGACAGTGCACGCTCTCTGTTGTTCTGCCCTGCAGACCAAGAACAGCACACAGCCTGATTGTACCTCATGCTTATAGACGTTGTCTGCAGGTAGCTGAGGTCCACGTCCAACCCATAATAATGCTGAGACGTAGTTAGACTCTGATTTACATATTCATGTCCTCATGATGCACGATGACATCAGCAAAACTATTTAATCAGTAAATATCTTGCATGACTTCATGTTTAGCCCAGTGTTTCTGAATCAGTGTGCAAAGAAAACAGGTGGAGGACGCACACACATCAACACACCGCGCAGGCGCCGCCCTGAAAGTGCTCGTTTACGTCTTGAGCTTTCAGGTTCACTGCTTTACGTGTCAGCAGCAGTGACTCAGACACAGGCCTTTGGTCACATCAGGTGTTGTGCATTTGACTAAAGGGGAACACCTGCAGTGATATCACTCACTGGGGGGCGTGGCCACAGAGAGGCTCATTACACAGCACCTTGTGAGTCAGTGTTGAATTAAAGTTGTCAAATGTGATGTTCCATTGTTTACTGTCACTGTTTTGGTGGCATGGCAGCGGTTCACCCACACATGAAGCATTACAGTAAGAGCAATAACGCTGATGCTGTGGATCACAACAGCTGCCTGCAGCAGAGGCCACGCTGGGACCGCTCCAAGCTTCACAGCAGGCTGCTGATCTTTGGAAATGAAAAGTGCTTTTATAGCTCCGCTTATGAAGCCACGTTCTTGACTGATCCAGAGGATATCTGTGTTGCTCTGAGTTCACTCGGCACAGCAGAAAACAAAGAGAAGGAGCGCCATGGGCCTGAGAGTCGCTGTGTTAACGTCTTTATACTGAGTACATGTAGGTGGTGCGAGGTAAGAGCACAGTCCAGAACCTTCTGTCCAGCAGAGCCATGAGGCCCTGCAGCAATAGTGACACTGTTGTGAGCACTTTATTTATATCAAAATATCATTTTTTCAGCCCCACAGTCACTAAAGTATAAAAAGCTTAAAAAGCTTCCCTCGTGTGACCAGCTTATGTTCACGTGTTCAGCTGGAGCATCTTTAAAACATGTTTCCACACTGACCTTTACCGACCTTCAGGGAAAAAGAAGAAATCAGCCCTAAACCTTTCAGATTGTGCCGCCCTCGACAACAAGACGTAATCCAGCATTTACCAAGCAGGCAGTGAGTGTTTCACGTCACTGTGGGGGATGTCGGCCCACTCGTCTTTGTTTTCTTTCAGAAACACTGGAAGGTTGGTGAGTATGAAGCTTTTTCTCCTTGTTTTCATCTGAGTTATTAACATTTTTATATCTGTCACCACTGATGGTGCGTCGTCATGGAGATCTGTCATGTTCATTTCCTGCTCTCTGTTTTCATTTTCAGACTCCGCCTCAGTCTCTTTGCATCACAAAGACTCTCATGTGATGCTGGACTTTATAAAGTCATCCTCTGAAAGAGCTCGTGCCTCTTTTAGGTTTTATATTCAAACCTTTTTTCTTCCTGCTTGCTGAACTACTAAAGTTATATTAACAAGTCCAAACATTTTGCCTTCAGTTAAGTGTGAGCAGCAACTTTCTGCAAAGAAGCTGCATTAAGTTTGCATGTGTCAAACAATATAACCAGACATCTGTTTTGTGTTAAATGTAACTGAGCATCTTTCACATTTTCAAACAAAACAAAGAAAACTTCATGTGTCACAGTGTGAGCGCAGAGCACAGACAGAAGACACACATGAGTGTAAATAGAGAGAGTGGGAATTAGTCCACCCACAGAAGTGGTGAACGGACCCACTGGTCTGATGAACACATGTCAAACTGCAGTGCAAAGGGGACAGGATGACAGCAGCAGCTCGGGTTGGTTTGTACAGTTTTCCATTCGCTGACAGCAACAGGCACATTTTTAGTTCCTGCCGGTTCCAAGCAAACCGAGGCAATCTGACGAAGTGTGGTCAACAGACTGCATGCCACCGATTGGCTGGTCAGTGGTGTCACCGTCATGAGGGCGTCTCCTTAATGAAAAGAGGATTTGTACTTTTCATTGGTACTCACCAACTTCACTCTCTTGGAGAGAGCACTGCTGCAAGAACATTGTTAGACTCTTCAAACCCTTCATCAAACTAGATCTAAAAACGTGACAGCTGGAGACGACGTGGATCAGAAGAGGCACAGCGTTACCATTTCTTTTGGGACTGCCCAACATGCAGGCTGGGAATTCATAAACTCTGTGGGAGGTTTTTGAGATAACATTTGATATTCATGTTGTAAATTTGTACTTGGGCCTGGTTGCTGGTTCGGTCCGGGGGGGGGGGACACACAAAACTCTTACAAGCGCTATTAGCAACCAGCAAAACATCAATAACCAGAAAGTGGCAAATCCAACTCTGCCAACACTTGAGGATTAGTTTAATGTTGTTTTTGAAATTGAAATATTTACAATGAAAAAATGACATTTTCCTTAAAAAATTCAAAAAGACAAATGGATTATCTTTGTGTGTCCCCCCCCCCCCCCCCCCCCCCCCCCCTGGAATTAGGTAACACCGGCCCTGAATTGGTGCCTCTCACCTGTATGTACAATGTCAGGTCGACCCTCTACTTGAATGTACTTTATGTAAATAAGTTAAACATGCTGCATTTTGTAAACACTGTTGAGCCACGAGTTCACTTTTTGTTATCTGAATGTAAAACAAAAGGACAAAGAAAAAGTTTGTTTGACTAAATAAAATAAGTTCACTTTATTGTAACAATAAAAAACCTGAGGGAAATGACATCACAAATAAGTCTGACCAAAAGTCACACACCGTCGCCTCGACAGCCTCCTGTCGCATACAAATGACATCACAGGATGTTCGGCCACGTTGCTAAACGACCCCACACCCACGAGGTGGTGCTCGACGGATCGAGCCACGTAGAGAGGGCCCTGTCTGCGCCGTGAATCAGAAGCAGAGCCTGGGAATCTACAAACTGCTCGCAGGTTTTTTGAACTGTGATTCAGACTAATGGCGCTGACACAGGAAACATGCTTTTATCTGTTCAGCTCATTCTTTCCTCTCAGCCTGAGACTTTTGCTGTGATGGTGACGCAGCAGCGCAGCCTTTGATTTTCTGTCAAAGTCAAAAGACGACACGAGAATGGAGGCCAAGAAGCTGCTGGAGCTTGTGGAGTCTGAGGGAGGGCCGATGACAGCAGAGACAAGAAGACTGAGCAGTAACTGAGATTTTACGGTTGAAATCTGATCTCCACAGCTCGTCCCACAGTGGGCCACAGGGCTACGAACAGCCACGCGAGCTATGCAGTCAAAAACAGAGCCACCCACGTAGCAGCGATGGCGCCTTTTAAAGCCGGGACTTCAGCTTTGGCCATCTGCAACCTCACAGCTTTTTAAAGACCTCGTCTGTTAGAATAAATGTGGCTCCTGCAGGTGCTGTAGGGAAGGATGGTTAATGGGCAGATACATCTGCTCAGCTCACACTCGTCACAGTTACTGGCTAATCAGAGCGGACACATCCCAGCAGTTCTACTGGAATCCCAGTGCACACCAGTCAGTGAGTCAGTGCCAGTGTTCATCATCATTTCCAGAAAAGTCAGGATGAGATTCACATCTTTTTGGCAGCACAGTGCAGAACAAACCCCAGGAAATCAGGAACAAGTGGATCAGTGCACTTTGAACCCTGTGCTTCAGAGACGTTTCCATTAAAGCGGATGTTTTCTGTCCTAAAATACTACAAAGTCAACATGGTTTCATCCTCATCAGAGCCACAGATCCAAATATGATCACATCATGAATCTTTGCAGCGTCTGGTGCTGCTGAGCATAACGACACAAAACTCCAGCTTTAGTTCGGAGCAGAGCTTCTGCAACGTCTGCAAAAGCCTGACTGGCTGCTGACTGCTGCGTTACTCTCTCTGACAGGGAAGTGGGAAAGTCGTCCACCACAGGACTCAGCGCATGTTCCCACCCTGTGCTTCCTGTGCACTGTGGCGGTCTGCGTCTTTCCTCACGACCTGCTTCTCTGTAGCAGAGCTCAGAGCATGAATCTGACTTCTGTTGCTTTCTCTCTCCCACAGAGGTCCAGACAGTCGGTCCTCTCACTCGCGCTCTAATTTCCTTCACAGTGTCCTGAAAGTGGCCCACATTTGGCTGCCTGGCGTGCTGAGCAACGTCTCCTCTCACTGCCAAGAGCACCATATGTTTAAGCTCCAGATGATGACTGTGCTGTCTGCAAGGCTGCCATCTTTAAACTGTCAGCTGGAGCGAGACAGTGGGAGGGTGTGGTTGGAGGAATGAAGGTGGGGACGGTCTCCCAGCAGAGGGTTTTTGGCATTAAAGTGGTGAGCGGTGCCAGTGATGAGAACCTGCAGTAACTTTAACGTGATCTGTCGTCCTGGCTGTCTGTTTTTGTCTTTGTTGGACTCTGAAGCAACGTTGCCTCTAATGTTTCCCGTGAACACACAAACTCCCTGAGCGGACACTTGGACCACTGTGAGCAGCAGCAGACGTGTGCACTGTGGTCACGCCAGCATCCAAGTTACATTTATTAAAGTAATCACATTACAGCATTTATGTTAGACTACTTTTAATTAACTGCTTTAGCCCACTTACAATGAAAATTAAATAAAATCTTCTACATGTGTAGCATGTTCACACTATTGGAAGTTAAAATAACTTGAACTCCAATTTTGAAAACACAACTTTCTGTTTTTTATAAAGCTCTGACTTGTATGATGAGTCTGTGGTCTGGGAGTCTGTAACTCTGTCTGCAAATACAGTAAATAATGACCAATGTTGGCCAATTAATTATAAAGTTACTTCTTCAAAAAAGTTACTGAGTTATGCAAACAAAGGTTTTTGCAGCTGTTTACATAAAAATGCAACATAAATAATAAACATTTCAAACTATTTACAGAACAATCAGCTGTTCTGCATCAAATCTGATGCCACACAAATTATTTGTGTCACTCCAAAAATAATTTCTGTCCACTATGAGATGAAGGAGAACAACAGCCTGATACCTGCAGGCCTGACAGCAGCAGATGTGTCACTGCTGTAACACCTGTAACACTCAGCAGTCGCCTCATTGTTCTGACACACAACAACACTATGACTACACTACACACTAACTACACACTAACTACACAAGATTTGTGCTAAACGTCTCAAATCTCTCACATCTCAAACATGTCGTCACTCCTAAAACTTCCCTCTTCCTAAACCACTAAATGCCATGTTGCCAAATCATTTTTTGATTGGTCCACATGGTACATTTTTCCACCAATAGGAAAAGCTGTGTGGAGTTTGTTTTTGCTCACAGGCTTTCGAGCGTTTTCCTTATAAAACGCCGTTTTTCCCGTTTCTTCCTGCAGTAAATATAAACAACGACAGTATTAAGGAAGAAAACAAACATTTTATATATTTTATCATAACTCTGGTTTTACGTGGCCGATCAACACAATTTAAAAACTGGTATAAAGTCCACACTTTGTCTGTCAGTTGTTCCGTCTGTCCTGCTCACATCTCCAATGGTTGTACACGTTGTCATTAACGTGGCTTCACTCCACATCAGCCGCTTTGCTAAAACACCGGTGTCGCACATAAGGACGCTGTCAGAGCCTGTCAACCACGTTGATTGGCTGCGTTTATACGAATGTTTATCGCATTACTGGCTGGACTTTGGAATAAGGTGGCATCGTTCTGATCCCATACAGGAGCAGCCAGTCACTGACTAACACTGCAGAACAGGATTGTTGAAGTTTTAATTTTCATTTCATTTCAGGTTAGATTTTTTTTCTGTTTGTGCAACACAGATTTTCTGTGTGCAGAGACCGTGGCAGCAGTGCGCACACGTGCAACCTACGCCAGGTCCTCCCAACTATGATTTACACTGTTTCACTTCACGTTCATCATTACAACAAAAAGTACCATTAAAATATTGTCATGCTCTGCAGCATTTAAAAAGGAAAGATGGCAACTCGTTACCAGACACTACACGCTACATTCAGAGGTTCCCATAGATGAATATTCACACAGTCATTTGTGTGGCTCTGCCGTTGTTGCAGTCTGAGTGGTTGTGACAGTTATTTTATTTCCTCGTCCATTTTTGTCTGTTTATTTACTTCTTATCTTATACGGTCATTGTTTTACCCGTCTTCACTCTTATGTCTACAAGACAAACTGCTGTTGGAGTTCATCCACATGGAGAATAAAGGGTACAGCGTCGCTGCATGCCAGCTACAATAAAGAAGAAACTCATCAGTCTCCAACCAGGACAGTGCATGTTAGAGCTCATTAAGCAGCATGAGTCTTTAACAGCTTCCTGACGGTGAACTTCTTTTCCTGAGGAAGAATATAGAAGAGCAGCTTTTAAAGACAAGCTTTCCTCAGAAAGGCTAATCTGTGTTAGCTGATATTGATGGAGACCATGCTGTGGCAGTGTTTGGCCCTGGGTGGGTACGTCTGCCCAGGAGCCCGCACACACACACACACACACACACACACACACACACACACACACACACACACACACACACACACACACACACACAGGACCTGGACAGTGTGGAGTATTCTAAGCTCTGCAGCCTCGGGTATATTACAGGTCGTCCCAAACTTAACCCTGTGCCTGCCAGCGTTAGCTCACTGTGGCTCACAGGGACATAATGCAGGGCAATTAGCTCTGATTTAACTTTAACACGAAATAGTTATGCTTGCCAAACAAGGCCATGCAATAATAGGATAGAGCAGAGGCAGGGCTCAGTGTGCTTTTATTGGTGCTCCAGTGAACAAACAGTAATTACCTGCCAGGATACTGAGTCAGGGCAGCCTTAGTCAGGTTTACTTCACTCATTTCTATTTTTTTGACAACCAAACACGTTTTGTTATCTTGGATTTTTTTTTATTTTGATGCCTCACTCTGAAGATTTTATTAAACAGCTCTATCGCTGGATATTGACAACTGCTGCAGTTCCAGAGCATCATTTGAGTCACTAGCTTATGTTCATAATGATAACACAGCTGTTGCTAAGCTTTGCTAATCTGGTGCACACAGCTAATGCTAGCCTTTGGCCCTCAATAACTCAAGAATGTGTTCAAGGCTGTATGACACATTTACACATACAGAGCTGATCCTAACAGTGTCAGCTCTGTAAGCTGCTTCATACAGACACAGTAACAAATTCAATTCTAAAGTTCCCCCCCAAAATCAGCTGATCTTACCAGGTTACCTAAATATAACCAGAGGTAAGCAACAGCAACAAATTTCAGTTATTATATTGACATTTTATTCAGTTTTATTTATACAGCATCAAATCACAACAACAGTTGAGCTCTTCTTCTTCTTCTTCTTGTCCTTAGCAGGCGACCAGCGGCGGTGGTCTGTCGCGCAACCAGTACGCTGCTGTAGGTGCCGCAGGTTCTCTTGCTTGACCAACAATTATCTTCCACGCTTTTCGATCTAAGGCGATGGTTCTTGCCTGCTCGAGGTCAAGTTGCCGTCAAATCACCCTGGATTTGTTTCATCCACGTCTTCTTTGGTGCATTTCGATGCACCCTCCAATCGGTGGGGCGGGTCAACCAGAGTAGGCCATGGGGGTAGCGGCTCGGGTCCATTAGACAAATGTGGCCAAACCAACGGAGTCGGTGGTGCTCGATTAGGTCGCCGATTGTCGGTTGGCTGCCGCAGCTGGTGAGGATGGTGTCATTTGAATGACGGTCGCGAAGGGAAACGCCGAGAACGCATCTAAGGCAACGCATTTGGAAAACTTCGAGCTTGCTCAGGTCGTGTTTGAGCATTGTCCACGTCTCTGCGCCGTAAAGTAGAATGGGCAGGATCAGGGTTCGGTAAAGGCGGATCTTTGTCGCCAGTGAGATGTTGTTCTTCTTCCAGACGCACCAGCGCAGGGAAGCGAACGCTGCCGCCACCTGCCCAATTCTGGAGCGTATCTCCACTGATGATGCCACTTTCTTCTCCTCGACGAGGGACCCCAGATATTGAAATTGTTGGACTTGTTTGATCTGCACACCGTCGAGGTGGACGATCGTTGGTGAGCCGTCGGTGGTCAGGACTTTGGTCTTCTCGGTGTTAACCTTGAGGCCGTACAGTTTGGAGTGCCGGGCGATGTCATAGAGGATGTGAGTTGCCTTGGTGTTGTCTTCGGCAAAAATGGCGCTATCGTCAGCGAACATTAGATCGGTCGAGGCTTGGACTTCACAACGGCCCTCGAATGCTTTGCGCATTATCGCATCGATGACGATGTTGAACAACAGCGGTGACACCACATCGCCCTGCCGGACCCCTGTCATGATGGGGAATTCTTCTGACACTTCGTCATGAATACGTACCTGGCTGGTCGAGCCATCGTAGGCAGTTTGTAGTAGCTCGATGATCTTCACGGGTATGTGTTCGGCTGCCAAAGCCCTCCACAAGGCTGGCCGGTCGATGCAATCAAACGCAGACTTGAAATAACTCCGCCAAGGACGGTCCCAAGCCCGGCTGTGAAAGGAGGAGGGTGGTCGCCCTGCCAAGGCGACCAGAACCAATTAATCAGGGAAACTTGGCTCGAAACCAATGGAATCTCAACAGTTGAGCTCAAGACACTTTATATAGTAAGGTAATGACCGTACAATGATACACAGTTAGATGACCCCCTATGAGCAGCACTTTGGCGACAGTGGGAAGGAAAAACTCCCTTTTAACAGGAAGAAACCTCCAGCAGAACCAGGCTCAGGGAGGGGCGGGGCCATCTGCTGTGATTGGTTGGGGAGAGAGAAGAAAGACAGGATAAAGACATGCTGTGGAAGAGAGACAGAGGTTAAAAGTAACTGTGTATAAACACATAGTAATTATTTTTTTTATTAAATGCATCATGGGAATCCCCCGGCAGCCTACGTCTATTGCAGCATAACTAAGTGAGGATTCAGGGTCACCTGGTCCAGCCCTAACTATATGCTTTAGCAAAAAGGAAAGTTTGAAGCCTAATCTTGAAAGTAGAGATAGTGTCTGTCTCCTGAATCCAAACTGGAAGCTGGTTCCACAGAAGAGGGGCCTGAAAACTGAAGGCTCTCCCTCCCATTCTACTTTTAAATACTCTAGGAACAACAAGTAGGCCTGCAGAGCGAGAGCGAAGTGCTCTAATAGGGTGATATGGTACTACAAGGTCATTAAGATAAGATGGGGCCTGATTATTTAAGACCTTGTATGTGAGGAGCAGGATTTTGAATTCAATTCTGGATTTAACAGGAAGCCAATGAAGGGAAGCCAAAACAGGAGAAATATGCTCTCTCTTTCTAGTCCCTGTCAGGACTCTTGCTGCAGCATTTTGGATTAACTGAAGGCTTTTCAGGGAGTTTTTAGGACTTCCTGATAATAATGAATTACAGTCGTCCAGCCTGGAAGTAATAAATGCATGAACTAGTTTTCAGCGTCACTCTGAGACAGGATATTTCTAACTTTAGAGATGCTGCACAAATGGAAGAACGCAGTCTTACATATTTGTTTAATATGTGCGTTGAAGGACATGTCCTGGTCAAAAATGACTCCAAGGTAATGCCAATTTCCTAAATTCAGAGATGTGTAATTAAAAATGTTGTTTTCCGATGGAGGAAACCACAGCAAGGTGTTGTTTTCTCATGTTGTGTATCTGAGGTTATATTTCCCTGTTGTGAAGATGAGTCGAGGACAAAGACAGATTTTTTCTTATTATGTTACGAGATTAGAAAGGATGTGCACTTTGTTGTGTGTGTGAGACAGATTATGCTGCAGGACGATGATCGCTCATAAAAGGCTTGTTTGTTGTTTTTCCTGCAAACTGTGGCACAACCAGTCATTAGTCTACTTTTCACACAGGGTATGTTTGGATAGCGTTCCTCCTTAATCAAGGCTGTCGTTATTTTAAACTTTGTGTACATTTACTGATATTAATGTTTGATTAAGGATCTGAAACATGTCAATGGGACAAATACTCAATAATGAAATAAATAATACAAACAGGAAGTGGACAAATCCTTTCAAAGTGGTGAAGCTGGAAGTTTTATAGTCTTACTGGTTTAGTGATAGTCACAGGTGAGCTCATGGTTCCTGTCTCGCGTGTAAAGCAACAGTTGTTGTGCCAGAGGCAAATGTCCATCAGAGATGATAAAATGTACTGAATGTGGGCTCGTCTGGCATGTTTTTCTCAGAAAACTTGACTTCCTGCTTTCATTATATTTACCTTACATAATGCAGTAACATGACATCATTATAGTTCCTCTCAAAGTCAACAAGCTGGTCTTCAGTCATCTATTAAGCAGCATTAACTGGAAGTATCATGTTTGTGACTTAGTGCCAGGTGTAACGACCGGGCAGGAATAAAGTGCAGCTTTATGATAAGCCACATTACTCCATCTCCCTCTATGCTTGATCCTGGAGGAGGCTGTAAACCAAGCAGGGAGCTCAGCTCCTCGTGTAGAGGAGCAGAGGCATCCTCCAAAGTACCTGGGCAACACTGGTCTCCTTCATGAAAGTCTGGAGAGTTTGCAGCCACAGCAGGGAGGCGTGTTACAGCACATGGTCTATAGACACAGCTATTATGAAGCTGCATGCTTTGGCAGCAGGAGCCCTGCTAACGACCAACGCACAAGTTTATAAAATTACAGCTTTTCTGGGCTGTTTCTTGTCTTGGCACACTTTTGTCTTTTCTGTGGTACGAACTGTGGCACCTGGTTCAACTAACACGCTGCACATCATCCAGGTGATTCAACAAAAGCAGGCAGCCTGCTAACAATGCTCACAGTGTCAGTGCTCTGCAGCGTTTCACCTACACAGCATCTGTATTTAAAGCCAACTACTGTGGAGTTTAGGGAGCTTTCGAGTAAGCGACTTCTTTGGATGCAGTGTTTTAGATCTGTAAGGACAATGCTTCCTGTGAAAGCAGCGGCCCGTGGCTGTTTGGACGCCACAGTAAGGCCTCCTCGTGTGCTTTGGCCTCAGCTGTGATCCAAACTGTGTCTGTCTGTTGTTGTGCTCCACGGCTCATCGTACACACACGTGACTGCAGAGGGAATGTCTAGGAATCCTCCCAAACCCAACTCACTTGGCTTTAGCGGCGGCTCCGAAGTGCGTCCTCTCTCGTGAAGAATAAATGAACGCCCGTCTCGCCCTCGCTGCCGTCCTCCCTCGGGCCCTCGTGAGTGCGGCTTGGCCGTCTGACTGGTGCAGCTGAACAATGGCTGGCATCGGACACCGTTTGGCAGCGAGCTGCTGTAACCACAGGATGGAGCCGTTTTTAGTTTTTATATACGAGCACATGTTCTACGATGTGTTTGGCTGCTCATGTGTTGCAGCCATTCTGGAGTTTTGGGTTTGTTTTGTTAAATAAAAGAAAGTCGTCTGTATTTGTTACAATGTTGTTGTTCAGAGAAGTTACCAGTGAGACCGGAGGAAGTGGACTGTAACCAGTGTTGGGGAGTAACGGAGTACATGTACCGCCGTTACGTATTTAAAATACAAAATATGAGTAACTGTATTCCGTTACAGTTACCGTTTAAAAAGGTGGTATTTAGAATACAGTTACTTTGTTGAAATAAATGGATTACACGGCGGTACTTCCCTGTTTCATATTGTGGCGGGTCAGGACTGTTTGGGTTTTGTTTGACAGCTACGTTCTGTTGTTCCAGGCAGCATTACGGTTGCCATGGTTACAGGGTGACGCTCTCTCTCTGCGTGTTTCCTGGGTGAGAGAGGCCTTTTTGTTGTTGTGCTAAGCTAACAGGCAGAATGCTACAGGTATAGCTCTAAAGAATGTAGCATCATGGGCAGTGTAGTCCGTGCTGCAGGGAGAATGGACTGCCATACACGTTATGTGTCTGTGAGCGAGGGAGGGAGAAAAAGGAAAAGTACGAGCTGTCATCGAGCAGAAACGGGAGCTGGAAGCATGTAAATATAATAATAACCACTGCAGCCAAGAAGAGAGCCTGACGAGCCCAGTTGTAAGTAAGCTATTAAGACTCGACTGTACACCGTGTTCGTGTTTTCCTCCAAAACAATAAGTTCTGTTGGAGCAGCCTTTCAACGCCTCTCTCTGTCTCTCGCTAGCAAAGTTGACCCAGACAACAAAGTAAAGCTAGTTTTCGGCTACGAGCCGACACAGAACCCACCGTATTAGCCAGAGGTCCTTTACTACGGTTCGGAGCCGCGGACCTTCAGTAACAGTAATAAATCACAGCAATAGTACATTCATGTAGTTGTAAACAGCATGATAATATATTAAGTAATCCAAAGTATTCAGAATACGTTACTCTCATTGAGTAACGTAACGGAATACGTTACAGAATACATTTTGGGGCGTGTAATCTGTAATCTGTAATGGAATACATTTTAAAAGTAACCTTCCCAACACTGACTGTAACACACGTCGTGAGGAAGATGGAAATGAGGGCCAATCAGCAGCTCTGGACTGACAACAAACTTCAATCATCATGGTCCTCATGTTGTTTAACATTGCAGTGATGTCATAGCGTTCTGGAAACACCATCACACCACATATAACCGCCTCCCGCTCTGCCGAGGTTTCTTCCTGTTAAAAGGGAGATTTTCCTTCCCACTGTCTGATTTGGTGCTGTATAAATAAAAGAGGAGAGGGTTTCTGTGGGAGAAATGTGCTTTGGTTACATTTAAACACAGGACACAGAGCCTCAAACTGGAACTACTTCATGGCCATCTAAGCATCAGTGTTGTCTCTCATTTCCAGAGATGGCCGTAACAATGGCTTTCCCATTTGCGCCTTACGGTCTTTTACTTTTTATGCCGCCGTGTCTCTGTGAGCGTCCTGTACGTACACACGAGTGTGTGAAACTGCCTCCGTGCTGCTGCTGATTTCTGCTCTTTTTCACACTCCTTTCTGTTTTTCTTCCTCCCAGCTCTCCTTGTATAAACACAATGTGCACTAATAACCCTGACACAGCCCACTTTGATTGGTCTTTCTTTTCCTATGCAGGGAAACCACAGAGGCACGCACACACGGTCAGCTCGGGGCTTATTTATCCAGCCTCGTTCCTGATGTGTGCAGCAGACAGGTTTAAAAGCCCTGGCAGCTCCACATAGTCAAACGACTGAGAGCAGCCATGAAAAGATCGGGTTTCCTGCTCCTCTGAGAGCAACTAACGAGCCCACATATGTGGCGTGTGCACGCACACACACATGCACACACATGCACGCACACACACACATGCACACACATGCACGCACACACACACATGCACACACATGCACACACACACGCAGGCCTTTCTTCATCTTGTAACACAGTTACATGCCGCGCCATGACCATCGTTCAGAGCTTTCACCCGCTTCTACCAACCAGGATTTTTCCAGCTCCAGCTCCAGTTCGGTCTGGCGGCACAAAGCCCCCCACGCCCACGGCTTTGCGCCACGTCCTACCCAGAATGCTCTTGTTCCAACATCAGTTGGCGTCACGTGCCCAATGACAGCCAGAGCCATAAAAGTCTTCATACTGTGATGGTGGCTGCTGATCAACACAGTGTCAAACAGCAGCAATGCTGAGTGGATATTAAGGATCTTATTTACGCTGCTGCAGACACACTGAGCACAATCAGATGAGTGATGGTGCACAGAGAGAGTTAGTGTTAGCTCTGTGCATTAATGTCTTGTGTTTTTGATGGACATCCTCACTGTGAGCTGGAGCCGCTGTGGCATCATCGTGCTGAACTCTTTTTGTGACGCTGTGACGCTCGTGCTTTGGGAGCCAGCAGAGGTCATATTTAGGTCACAGGGTAGAGCGGTCAGTGAGGTCAGTGAGGACACGTCAATGAAGCGTCATCTGTAATGCCGAAACATCCCCACCGATCAGCTGCTTCCACAAACTATCCACAGGCCAAACGGACTGTTTGTAGCAGACAGTAGCTTTTTAACTCTGTTTATTTGGACATTTTAACACGAGAGTCTGTGATCAGTGAAGGAGCTGCAGCTCTGCAAAGCAAGTCAAAACGAACACCTGACAGATGCCCAGGTAATGTCACATTTGCTCGTATAGCAATCTAAACTGAAACCCTTCGTTTGGCTCAGTGTCTGAAAACACAGTTTGATGTCATAAACATATTTATAAACCATAAACAAATAAAAAGATTCTCTTCATGTTTTTACAGGTGACGAGCTCAGAGTAGAGCTGAGAAAAGAGCCAGGCATCTGACTGGGATGGCGCCCAGACTGGCCCAGTATGCTGACTGGTGACCTGTATATTGTTGTTCTACTCCAGGCCTCGAGGTCCTGCAGGTTTTAGATCTCACCCTGGGTCAACACACCTGAATCACATGACTAGTTTTTTACCAGGTCTCTGGAGAACTTCAGGACATGTTGACGAGGCCATTTGAATCAGCTGTGATGGATCAAGGACACGGCCCTCGAGGTCTGGAGGTAGACACCGCTGGAACAACCTCTAACTGAGCTCTCAAAGTACTTTACAATACCCGTCCTTTTATTCTAACCCTCCCACACACTCACAGTGCCATGAATGCATCAGTGATAACTCAGGATCTTGGCCAAAGCCTATGAGTTTGCTTCCATGAGAGCATGTCTAACTGGCTGGCTCTGGCTCTTCCCACAGAAAATCACATCGTAATTATATGATGAAAATATGCTTTTGTCAGCGCTGGAAACAGTCTCATGGATGCCTCTTAATTCATGATGGTTGGCTAAACTGGAGGCATTTCAGCAAGGCTGAGCCAGCTCAGCTCAGCTCAAGGTCGTTACCTTCCAACGTCACACTGATCGTGTAAAACAGGCCTTTGGTTTAAAATATGCTGAACACAGCAACACAGCACACTGTGCTCCACAGCAGAGTGGGCTTTATCACGTTATCTGTAACACACCCCAATCAAACAAAGCCTAAAGACAGAGGCTGTAATGTGCATGTAATTATAAATGTCTTGATGCATGCTCCGTCATCAGGTCAGTAAAATGCAACATGGCTGTGCAGACGACACGCTCTGCAACGTGGCTGTGCAGCGAGGTGTACCTGCTGAAGCATCCTGTGGATGTAGATCTGTATTGGAAACACATTTCAGTCTCAATGCCTTTGAGCTGTGATCCACTCCTGGAGGTAGATGATGACTCCTCACGTCACAGGTCATCATCATCTCCACTTGTTTCATTTTGACTGGTTTCTTGGAAAGGATGCTGATGAAGCTCCCAGCATGGAGCCACATGTTGTGATCAGTGTCATACTGAAGGATCAATAATGGGATTATTACTGTATTTATTTGCTTTCTGTACTTTCCTCTTTGTGTTAAATGTCCTGGTTAGCCTCCACCAACTCCAGCTGTTACTGAACCTGCATCATTAAACAGTAAAATAACATCCTGACATTCACCCCATGTCCTAATTCTCTTTCTGTGTGAATGTTCTGCACATCAGTGATCCTGTGACGTTAAACTGCAGTCAGTCAGCCTGATGGTGAAAAGCCTCCTTTGTCTCGCAGCTTCTAATGGCTCCTACTGGCAGTCAGAGCTAAATTGAACGTCTCGCCAAAGCAGATGTTGGATAGAGGCCGGTGTGTGTGTGTGTGTGTGTGTGCGTGTGTGTGTGTGTGAGAGAGAGAGAGAGAGAGAAGATGAAAAGATTAAACGGTGAAGGAGCAAAAATGAGGTGTTGAGCATGTCAGTCTGCATCCATACAGCAATTTAGCAGCAGTTACTGTTCCTCCAGATGTTTGCAGCTGCAGCTTAGGTAGGTGTTAGATTTCACAGCGAGCCTCTGCACATCTAAAAGTGTGCCTGGCCTGTGTGAATAATCTGGATTAATCAGTACATTTCATCATGTTACGCAACAATTCATGCAGCGTGGCACAATGGCGGGGCTGGGAAACTCTGTTATGGCTTTGATGGCACACGTGCTATCAGAGCTAACGGTGACATGGGGATCGTCTGGGTGCAGAAGCTCTGCTGTGGGCGTGCGTGAGCATGTTTCTGGTATTAGCTGCTGTGGATCAGAAGCTGTGGACAGCAGTGGAACGTTTGAGTTTTGTCAGTGTTTCCGTGCAGACAGCCGAGTGTTTAAAACTGCAGGTGAGGTCAGGAGGACCAGGGGAGCACTACAAATGCAATGGCATGCTGGGAAATCCAGCTGAAGGCAGCTGTTTTCCATATTTTAGGTGTTGACGAGGTGAAAGGGGGCGAGGTCTTTGGAAATACTAGTTCAGACAAGTGTGTGGAAGGAAGCAAAGTCCAAGCAGGAGAGGTGGTGAGTTCAGTGTCAACATAAACAAGCAGGAATTTACACGCTTACTTCTGCATCCACAAACTAGCTCAGCTGTTTGCATTGTTGTGTTTGGCTGCAAAGACTGTGCTGCTCACCACAGCGATGGATGACGGGATCACAGCGTGCTCCATCTCCTCAAAACAATCCAAAAGTTAAATGTACTTTGATTAGATTTACACCAGCTGTACACAAGCTGAGTGCGCTGGGCCTTTAATCAATGTGCACTTAGCGTCTGGAGGCCATTACTGGCTGATTTATGAAGTAGCAGCTCATTCCTCAGTCGGCGCGGGAGTTCACCCTCGAGGTGTATCCTTGCCAGTCCTGCTTGAACCTCATGCGCGTGGTTTCTGGAGGAAAGTCTAAAGTGTTGTCCAGGTTTCCACTGTGATCATCCAGGAAACCAGACTGATGCTCCACACTCTGTTTGTGCTCTCTTCTGCATGACTTTTGTGCACTGGCCCGGGTACGACATCACGTCCTCGCTCCTTCACTACTGCACCCCACACCCTCTCATTCACTTCCTCCCGCTCACGTTCATTCCTCCACCCGCCGCCTGCTCTCACTGTAGATCACGATGTTGTTTTGACCTCATCTGTGAGTCACAGCAGCATCACTGAGTCTTGTTTGTGGCGCATCCTTGTGCTAATCCACACTCACAGAAATGATGTCCCACTCTGTGCTCATTCATCAAAGAACCAATTAATAGTAACAATGAAACTATTTCTGTCTTCAGCTCAGCAGCTTCAAAGCCACACAGTCTGTGGAGCTGGTTACGATGTGGTGTCACAGCAGGTGTGTGGGAGTCAGCTGATTATACTTGATCTCTTAAGTCCGTCTGACGAATTCTACCTGCGTGGAAATGTTCCCGTTCACCTGTAATTACAGTCCAAATAAAGCAGGTCATGTGACGCAGCACAAAGCCGCTAATCTGCAAACATTAATGCACACTGACAGAAATCGAGACAGCAGTCTCTGCCACAGCGTCTGCAGCAGGATTATATAACGAGTGTAACAAAAGATGGATGTGGCTGTGTCACTGCAGCCGTAACCCAACCTCATCTCCTTTAAAAACCATTACAGGCACCAAACAGAGTCGGAGCTGATGTGGGTTTGTTACATAAGGAAAATAGTCCCTCTCTGCAGAGTGGATCCATGCAAGTCACTTAATTAAAGGGAAAACCCAGCAGCAGGCAATGGCAGCACAGTTGTTATGTAATGACGTGTGCTCACACATATGTGTGTGTTGTTTCCAGTCTTACTGACTCACCTGTAGGTCATGCTGGGATCACTGGTGTCATTTTATTCTTTACACACCATGTTTTCACTGCAGGTCCACGTCCTCCATCCACAGTCGGCCTCTTACTGACAAATGTGCTCCTGCTTAGCTCCCTCATAAGAATCTGACCTTTGACCTTTTGTCACAGGGCCTAAAAGCCTGACAGTGCACCTGCCTGCCACCCTGAAAGCGACCGAACACACACACACACACAGCTGCAGAGTATCTGTGTCAACAGTCTCTCACTGAGCGGATGAATTTCTGCTCGAAGGACCCTGAAGAATTTTAACTGTCTTGTAAAATATTCCAAGAGGGTTTTCCTTCGGAAAGCCGACACTCACCAATAAACTCGCAGCATTTCACGCTGCCGACTGGAAAAACTTACAGGGGTCTGCATACATGCAGACGTATGCAGGGCACACAGGGCATCATTGCTGCCAGCATGCCCAGTGTGAGGGGTTATATGCAGCTTAGTGGAGAAAGCATCCCAGCTGGCTGGTTACACCTGTGGAGGACGGTGGAGACAGCCCATCATTAAAGCAGTAAATGCAGGAATATCCTCTGGAAGAAAAGGCTCCAGCTGAGCTCCAAACACGATGAAAAACACCGCTCGTGTGTCTGCTTTCCTACCGCTTGGCCCCTGGTTGCAGACATTCAGCGCTCCGATGGAAAACTTCACTCGCATCAGCAGCTCGTATTTTGGCCGGGCCGGTCCCAGCGTCACATCAAATGCCTCAGCAGACGTCTGCGCTGAGCTTCACAGCCACGGTGTGAGGAATCCAGACGTGACGAAATATCCCGAGAGGGTCGAGGGGATATCTCGTTAGAGACGTGGGAGGTTTGTCGGGGCGTCGCTTTGGAAACACAAGTGGACGTGTGCTGGAAAACAGAGGATGTTAACAGTTAGGCCTCTTAAACCTGTGATGTTCAGAGGATGCAGGCCTGAGATATGATAAGTTCCTCAGCCAGTGTTAATGCTGAACATGTGCCATCGTGTATTTTCTATAAAACACAAGCAATCACTTGCTGTGTAAAAGTCACGTAGACTCATCACTATACGTTTTACTGTCTTTGGTTTTTGCTTCACTGGATGTCAGTGAAATGTCTCCCTGAACAGAAAAGCTCCTCAGATGTGGTCTTTCAGGTTATTGTGTCATTATGAATCAAGATTAATGGTCCGAGGTGCTTTTAATGCCTCTATCACATGAATAATGTGAGGAGAGCGACGGGTGGAAGTGACAGAGTAGTAGTAGGCTGTAGTAATCAGTGTGTCAGCCTCTCACGCCACCTCACGCTGCAAACCTGCTGCCCTTTTACCTTTACCCTCCCACCACACCTCCACCACAACCGGGTTAGTGGCGCCGCAGGCGGCCGTGGTGGAGGTGTGGTGGTGTGGACCGTGTCCAGGAATAACACTCGTCCCCATCCCTGCTCTCTGATCCGTTGCTGATTTTCCAGTTTTCACAAGCGAGCCTGGAAAGTGTGAGTAAGCATTTCCTGTGGAAAGCTCCAGTGTCGGCGTGGTAATCAGGCTTTGGAGCGACGAGAGCGTGTAGAAGCGTGGAGACGTGAAGAGAAAAGAAAAATGCTGCGTCAGCACGAGAGGTGACGGAGAAGGGAGGGGTGGAGGTGCAGAGAGGGAAGGTCAGGAGCTCATCGTCAGAGGTCAGAGGTCAGAGACGCTGCACAAGGCCTGCTCTATGAAGGAGATATTCACCTGAGAACTACAGAAACACACCAGAAACATGTGAACACGACCAACACGCTTCCAAGATCTGCACATCTGGATTTCAGACACATCTGGAACTGCAGATCCATCATCCTGCTTTCACTCAGACGCTGCTCCACCATGAGCTGCTGAGCTGGGACATGTTTGTGTTTGTATGACAGTGACTCACAGCTCCACAGCAGTGCGCTCTGCAGCTACGTCCACACTAATCCGGAGAAATGTGAAAACGGCGTTTTCGCCTCCGCGTCCACACTAGTGTTTTCAGTCGTTCTCAGAGTTGTGCGTCCACATTGAAACGGCCGTAAACGCTCACGTTCCAGTCCTGCGCATGCGTGAAGATTCAACCTGCCTCATTTCTGTCTGCCGCTTATTTACTCTCCAGCTCTTTGAAACGTGGCGACAGAACGTCGAGGAAAAGCAGCGAGTTTGTTAAATGGACGAACAATGAGGTGGAGTTGTTGCTGTGAGTAACACAAAAGTACAAAGTTGCAAAAGTGAGTGAGAATTAAAGACTTTGTAGCACGTACAGACTGATGTTAATCTTTAACAGGGCTGTCAAACAAAACAGCTGCTGCCCTCTGCTATCTGTGTTTAATTGGTCACATGACTGCATCACATGACTAACACGCATCATCGTTTTAGAAAGGCTCCGGGTTCACTGACCACGCTGTGACACGAAAACTGCGTTCTCAAATGTTTCCGCTTGGAGAGCGTTTTGAAAACGCTGCGTTTGCCGTGAGTGAAAACGGCGTCTCAGTGGGCAAAACTGCAGGGTTAGAGCAGCTTTGGTGTCATCAACTAATATCAAAGTGTGAGGAAGTAATAAAAAAGGAATCTACGTGCTGGCATCATGGACACAAACATGTTTTCCTCACAGGAAGAATGTCCTGGCTTCAAATCCATCGGAGCCTTTATGTGTGGAGTCGGACTAACTGCAGGTATGAAGCAGAGATGCTTCGTCATGTTTCACAGCAGTCTGAACAGGACGAGCAGAAGAAAACAGATGCTGGTGTTTCTATAGGAAGCATTTAGTTTCTAATGAAGTATTTTATAATAATAATGTGTTAAAAAGAAGTGAAAACTTTGTAGAGTGAAGTTTGGACGTCTGCTGTGAGCAGCGAAACTCTTCATCACCGACGGCCTGCAGACCCTCATGTCAGCACTCGTCTGCTGGACACAAGGAACCAGAAAAGCATGGACAGCTCATGGCTGTGAGAAAAGCACAAATTGGATGAATGTCACTGAGCTGTGAGCGTTCAGCTTCAGTAGCAGAGGATAAACACACAGACGAGGACAGAAGCATCAGAAGCGTGTGAGCTTTGAAAGCAGGACGGCTGCAGGTTCAAACTGTTCTCCTTTCAGGCGCCAGGCTGATTTGTTGGCTCATCTCATCTTTCAATGAACTATTATTAAAGTTTAGAGAGAAGCAGCGATTTAAAGCTGCAGGGGATGTTTGGTTGAGTCTTTGTTTTATTGCTGAAGCCACAGACACACAGACGCACCTACAGCAAACACAGCGAGGGTTACACAAACATGCACACACTTACAACACAGTTTTATTTATATACACAGTGAAAAACCCAAAGACACCAAAGTGCTCACAATGATACAGAGACTCAGCATCAATTCATTACAGCTCGGGCACAGTCTGAAGGTAGTGACAGACCGGGAGAGTAAAGTAGTTATGCTCAATCCAGGAGGTCAGCTCATGAAAGCAAAAACCAGCAATAAACTTTATTACAGGTTTAAAAAGGTTTAAACTGAGAACCAGGTTAAAGAAGTACGCTTTCCATCTCGATTGGAAGGATTGGATAGAGTCTGAGGCACGAGTAGAAGCGTGGAGGCTTTTCCAAAGATGCAGCTGAAGCAAAGACACCATCACTTAGCTGCCATTAAACCGACTGTTCACTCAGACTCAGATACTCCAACTACTCTGCTGCTGTTTCCAGGCAGCTTTGCAGCTGTAATCAATCAGACTTTATCAAACTTGATCGAGCTTTGGAGGCGGACGTTCCTCACAGACTCTGCTGTTCCTGCTGCAAAGAGGCCCAAATGTTTGTTCCTGTTTCAGGCTTGGCAGCAACATACTGTGTGCACAGTTACTCATCGACATGTTCTTTGACCCTGATGTTAGAAACATCACTAACTGAATTTTACTCAGCTGTTTCCTGCAGATGACACTGGTAATCACACGTTTGTATGTTTAAAACAAAAAGTCTTTTTTAATCTGCGTGTTTGTTGGCAGATGAATCGTAACGGTGGTGACGCAGCAGTGACAGCTGGAACAGCTGGAACAGCTGGAACAGCTGCGTCCATCGCTCACCTGCCACCGTGTCTCTGAACGACCTGTGCTTTCATCTCCTGCATTTTTACCACGACTGACCTTTGACATCTGATGTGTCCTTGTTCAGCTCCACACAGGGATTGCAGGGTGTTGCTAATAATTTTGTTCAGATTTAATTGTTTCGTGTCATCTTAATCATCAAGTGTATGAAGTGAGCATATAACACGGGTCCAGCGCGGTGGGCCCAGTCTGAGGTCTCCCACAGGGTCAGGATACGACTGGTGTTGGAACTGGAGCCAACGAGTTAGGTAACCTGACTTGTCTCTGCCAAAACTGCTTCACCGCTGTTATTACAGAAGAATGGGGTCATCATATATTTAGCATATTTATGTGGCATTCAGTACATAACAAGCACAAGAATGTCAGCACACAAAGCAGCGACACACACATCGTGCCAAAGTATTTACAACCCGGCAATCAGCCATTACAATCAGCGTGTGCACACTGAGGTGAGAACGTGTAATTAGCAGCTGTCAGCGAGAGAAACACAATCTGAAAACCAAACAGCAGCTTCAGCACATTCTGTTCTCCACATTTGGTTTTCAGGTGACATAATCAGCTCACACAGACAGAGCCGCCCTCATACCAACATTTATCACTCGTCAGACGGCGTTCAGATCATTTCAGTCCAACTTCAGTTGTTCATAAAAACCTCTACAGTGTGAACTCTGACATGATCGGGCCCAGCTGCAAACACTATCATTGTGTAATACTGATAAATGTTGTTATGATAATGATTTTAACAGACACACTCTCTGATTCACAGTATTAACAATAACAGGACTGTTGCTGGAACAATGAGTGAAGGCTATCAATAAAAACTGTAAGTTTAAAGTAACCAGTTAAAGTTGTTTCCATCTTTAGCTGATTAATAAAAGGCTTGAAACATCCTGCTGACCTGCTTTAAAGACATGTTCACGTACGTGAAGTCGTTGAATCTGTGAAACAGAAATGTGCTCGTGTGTCGCTTCAAAGTCAACGAAACAAACTGTGGATAGAAAAGTGACACACGAGCATTTGCTGTGTGAACATCTTTGTTTAATGGTAAATGGCCTGTATTTATATAGCGCTTTACACATCCACACACTGGTGATGGCAGCTACATTGTAGCCACAGCTGGGGCGCACTGACAGAGGCGAGGCTGCCGGACACTGGCACCACCGGGCCCTCTGACCACCACCAGTAGGCAACGGGTGAAGTGTCTTGCCCAAGGACACAACGACCGAGACTGTCCAAGCCGGGGCTCGAACCAACAAGCTTCCGATTACAAGGCGAACTCCCAACTCTTGAGCCACGATCGCTCGTGTGCAGCACTGTGTCTGTGTGGCACAAAGAGCAGGCTCATCAACAATCACGCGTGCAGCTTTCATCCACAGGTAACTGCTCACACAAACACTCCTTCTCTGCTCTTTCGGTGTGTTTTCTCTCTGCGACACACTCGTGGTCGGCGTCCTGCACGGACGGGAGCAGGCGGGCATCGAACAGCAGAGGCCTGCACACAGCTCACGCTGAGCTCATGTAAGGAACAAGAAAACTGAAACTTTGCATTTGCTCAGTTTCGACTGGCAGCCATGTGTGTCAGCATTCTTCAAATGATTTAACAGTTCTTCAGGTTCGTTACACAACCTCACCGTGACCTGGTGTGTTGGTATGTGAATATTTGTTTTTAATGGGAGCTGCCCCGTTGAACATGAAGCGTAAACAGACAGGTGTAATAGTCTGATCAGGGAGGGCAGCTACTAGTGTCATCCTCAGGTGTTCACAGAGTGACGGGTGTGCTCTTTCTCAGCGTGTGACGCTGGAAGGCTGAACTCACCTGTTTAGTATTGAAGGCAAGTTTATTTGTATTTGTACAGCACAAGTCAACAACAAGGTGATGCAAAGTGCTTTACAGAGACATTAGAAACAAAAACAAATAAAAAGCATGATTTAAAATTGATTAAAACAAGCAAACAAACAAACAAAACAGATAAAATCAGAACAGTAGATAAAATCAGTAGTTAAATGTAAGTTTTGAAATTTAAGCTTAAGTGTGGATTTGGTGCTTTATTCAAATGCAGCTGAGAACAGGTGAGTCTTCAACCTGGATTTAAATAAAGTGTTTCAGCTGATCTGAGGCTTTCTGGGAGTTTGTTTCAGATATATGGAGCATAAAAGCTGAATGCAGCTTCTCCGTGTCTGGTTCTGACTCTGGGAGCTGATAAAAGACCGGATCCAGATGACCTGAGGGATCTGGAAGGTTCACACTGGGTCAGGAGGTCACTGATGTATTTAGGTCCTAAACCATTCAGAGCTTTATAGAGCTTTGAAAGATGTTTCTGATTGGTTCTCCAGCTTCGTCGGCCTTTGGTCAGGACACACGTGAAGAATCTGCTCAGCAGCAGCTCTGTGGTCATGACTCAGTTCAGATCTGGGCTGAGGATGAACAGTCAGTGATCTCAGGAAGGACCTGTCATGTGATACTGAATGGTAACGGTCAGACACGTTGTTGTTGTCCTTCACTGGCTCACAGGTGGCTGGTGCTGTTCCTCACCATGAGGGGACATTTTTAGAAACATAACAGTCTCAGTCGGTGCTGCATCTGCAGTAAGGAAACATTTGACCCTCTGAGGCCAAACTGATTGTGACCGCCCCGACTCTTCTGTCACACAGCTGCTTAGAGTTACCACCTGCTGTGGGAGAGACCTCTGCTGTGTTTGGGCCCGTTTATTCGTCCTGGGCAGCAGCAGCTAACGAGGGCAGATCATTCAGCTTCCCCATGAAGTAAAGGAACTCTGCAGAAGGTCAGCCGGTCGTCGTGCCGAGGCCTCTCACGCGTCACTGCATCAGCCGCTGAAAAACAAAGACTGAGAGGAAAAGCGTCTGGGAAGGAAACTCTGCTGACTTCATTCACCGAGGCAGCTTTATTTGAGGTTGGAAACTCTGTGACGGGGGACTCCCTTCAGAAACTACTACCAGATGTCTCCACCATCGCGCTGCGTTTGAAGTGTCCCCGTGCGCTCGTGCGCTCGTGAGCGTGCGTGCGTATAACCCCGAGCGCCGTGATCCAGACACACGTGACCAGACCAAAGCAGTGTGTGAGTGTGGGAGCAGACGTGAGGGCGGAGGCCAGCGTGGAGCTGAAAACAATTAAGCAGCCTTTAATCTACCGTTGTAATCAATAAATGGTTATAATTAAAGCGTTAATCGTCTATATCTGTTTCCAGCATCGCTGCTGGTTTTGCCTCATGTTGTAATTTACAAGATGGATGTTTGCTGGATTTGTGTCACTGTTGTGTTTTTCTTGTTGCTTGCTGGGTGGTGTCTGTGGGATTTCTCAGCGTCCACCCACCGAGACTCTGTGCTCCTGATGGAGGACAGGAAGGATCGGACTGCCTCGCAGAGGGAGTCAGCTGTAGTTCCCTTTAGCAACACACCAGTGTGCAGCATGAACGTTTTTAAGATGTTTGTTCTTTAGAAGATTCATGTTGATGAGAACCTCTCACGCAGGTTTGCTGACACACTGCTGGTGATACTCAGTGCACCAGAACAGCCTCATTAAGTGATGATGCTGGACACGTCTGCCTGAAACACACCAGCTACTTTCCTCTGTGAAAACACTGCCATGTACTGTGTTTACACACACACACACTTCGCTTCCCTGTGCTGGTGCGTCTGGAAGAAGAACAACATCTCACTGGCGACAAAGATCCGCCTTTACCGAACCCTGATCCTGCCCAATCTACTTTACGGCGCAGAGACGTGGACAACGCTCCAACACGACCTGAGCAAGCTCGAAGTTTTCCAAATGCGTTGCCTTAGATGCGTTCTCGGCGTTTCCCTTCGCGACCGTCATTCGAATGACACCATCCTCACCAGCTGCGGCAGCCAACCGACGATCGGCGACCTAATCCACTACCCCCATGGCCTACTCTGGTTGACCCGCCCCACCGATTGCAGGGTGCATCGAAATGCACCAAAGAAGACATGGATGAAACAAATCCAGGATGATCTGAAGGCCCTTCGACTTGACCTCGAGCAGGAAGAACCATCGCCTTAGATCGAAAAGCGTGGAAGATAATCGTTGGTCAAGCAAGAGAACCTGCGGCACCTACAGCAGCGTACTGGTTGCGCGGCAGACCACCGCTGCTGGTCGCCCGCTAAGGACAAGAAGAGTGTTTCAGCTTCGTGTGACTGAGGAGAAATGACAGTCTGGGCTCTCTGAGCAACACGAGTGTGTGTGCTGCTGTCCCAGCATGCTGTGTGCCGTACAACACGAGTCACATCATGGATGTCACATTATAGAAACAGCCGTGTTTAGTCCAACACACGGTTTTAGACTACAATGCTTATATATGCTCATTTCTGATGAACACGCTGTTCATTGTTGCACCATCGTTTGCACGTGTACGAGTCTGTTAATCATTCGACTCTCAGCCATCATAATGACGTTCCTGTGAAACAGCTGTCAATCCTTTAAAACGTTGCACCTTCAGTATAAAAGCGCTGCAGGACAAGGCGACAGCTGCCAGTGAGAGCGCTGTTCCTCTTCTTTTAAATGTGTGAATCTGTAACAGCAACAACAGTGTTACACCACACAATAATTATTATTTTCTTTCTTCCTATGAAGCTTTTATTCTGACATGGATGCACCAAAGAATGGATGCACCACCAGCTGCTCCGTCACTGACGTGGCCTTTCTGCAGAAAAACTCTGATCCGGCAGCGCAGTCGTCCATCTCAGCCCAGGCACAGAACATCAATACGGGAGACAGAAAAGTGAGCGTGAGGCCACGGACGGAAAGAAGAGAAACAAGCTGCACGTTCAGGCACGCTGCATGTTTGACACAGAAACGTCCAGTTCGTATTTCCCACCAGTGGTTCTGCTCTCTAAGGGAATCTCAAGTTCATTAATGTCAGATATCCAACAGTGCAGCCCTGCTCATCTGACCCGACCCTGAAACAGCTAGCCCGGCTTTGTCTGCAGATCCAAACCTGTCGACCTGACATCCTGCTCTACAGGTCATCATATCCCCCATCGGTCACTGAACTCAAGCTTCCAGTTGCTCTTCCTAGACATCACCCACTTTAATGAACATCTGGATGTGAACTTTTAGTGCACATGCATGCTGGCCTGCAAATGTGACGCTAGCCTTCAGCGCAGTGATCACATCTGCTGCTCATTTGAGGCTGGTGATTTCCAGGCTGCAGTGTCTGTTGAAGGAGCGAAGCACTGGACCATCACAGCATCCAGCTCTGTGTTTATCTCTGACTCTCAACAAAAACCTCCCAGTTCCTGTCTGCTCAGACGCTCCAATCCACAATCTGCTTGGCTCCGTTTGATTTTCCCCTGCTCCTCTTTTACCGCCAAGATGCGATGCCCCATCTGTTTACGGCCTAATGACAGATGTGGTCCTCAGGAGGCAGAGGGAGGGATGTGAGGGAATCAGCTGGGCCAAATTATTTAGCCACAAGCTGGAGAGTGGCCACAGAAGCTCATCTCGTCTTCTCCCTCGGGGTCTGAACACATGCTGACACAGCCTGTTTCATGCCCACCAACGTTATACACCAACTGTTTGCATGACAAAGCATTTCTTTGTCCATGGCGCGACCTAGTGGCAAATGAGGGGAACTGAGCGGACTGCTGCATGAGCTAAAATCATGTCGGCAGCAACCACAGCACTGATTCTGACAGCAATCACAAGACTACAGTCAATGAAATCTAAGTGAAATATAAAGTGTGAAAGTTACAAAGCATCTAATTTTCTTGACTTTAAACAGGAAGTGCATGTCCTGTCCTCTTCCTCCTGAGCGTCCACATTTTGTCACTGCAGTCACATGCGCTCACCTGCTGCTGCCATAGATACACCTGCTATAAGCCAATCACATGGCAGCATTAGGATATACTGACTTAACATGAAGAGATGCTAAAGTTCAAACTAGGAGAGAGGGATTAAGGTGGCTTTGAACATGGTGTGGTTATCCTTGGTACATGGACTGGTCTGAGAAATTCAGTAACTGGTGATCTACTGGGATCTTTCCACCCCAGAGTCATTGGGGTTTACAGAGAATGGTTTGAACAGAGGAGAGATCCAGGAAGTAGCAGCTCTCTGATGCCAGAGAGAAGGATGGCCAGACTGCTTTGAGCTGACAGGAAGGCAGCAGTAACTCATGTGAACTACTTACAGAAGAGCACACGTCCTACTCTGAGTACAGCTGAGAGCACAGGAGGTGCTGCTGTGGCAGCTACGGGCAGCAAACTGAGGTAATAACATCGTTAGTAGCTGTGAATGGCAGCTGCTTGAATTCAGCACATTAGATAAACATGAGCTTTCCTCTGACCCACACGTCACACACAACCCTGAACCAATCAAGTCATATATAAACACATCTCCATGTTGGTGTGGTGGTTAGCACTGTTGCTTCACAGCAGGAAGGTGCTGTGTTTGACTCCTCCTGCCTTTCTGTGGAGTTTGCATGTTCCCCTGCGTCTGCTGCTCCCACAGTCTTCGGACACGCAGGGTTAGGTTTGTTGGTTTGAATCCAAATGGTTGTGTGTCTGTGTGTGTCAGTCCTGTGGTCGCTGGGATTGTTTCATATTGTAAAGAATAATACAGAGGAATCCCCAATAATCAAACAGCCACCTGTGAGCAAGTACTTGGTGACAGTGGGAAGGAAGAACTCCCTTTGAACCAGGCTCAGGGAGAAGCAGCCAGTGTGCTTTATTATATGTGATCCATTTACCTGTCGTGTGATCATGATGAGTGCTCTGTACAAGACAGCCAACATATTTGTGTACACATGCATCTTTAATACCTGCAGTTTTACAGATGTGTTTCATCTATAAACACCTTGTTGTGCTTTAGTGCGTCATGTTTGGTTGTTTGAGACTTTTGGACTCAGTCATTGGTTAATTCATGCAGGAAAAAAGGTCAGCAAACACATCGTTAGTGCACTTTAAGTTTATTCATCACATGCAGAGCAGTTTAACAACATGGATACTGAGGACACATTGTGTGTTATTGATCAGGATTTTAACAAGTGCTCCAAACATGAGAGAGAGCTGCATCTGTTCAATCAGCAGAAAAGAAATACTGTCTACAGGAAGCTTTGATTCAAAGCTCTGTTATGACTGAGAGACGCTTCTTATCTTCAATAGCTGGGCGCTGCCCTCGTGTCTTCAGCCCAAGGCTTTGAAACCAAACATTTCATAGCAGTTATTTTCAGCCTCAAGCAGAGGATTTGATTTGTTGTTGAAGGCAGCGCTCCGTGAGAGCTGTGCTTCCAAACCATTTACAGGCTAACATTACAACGACCCCGGCTGCATTTCTTTCACATGAGTAACAGCCTGACATGGTAAGTTTGTAGGAATCTAGATTGTGATTAACTTTTTACAGCTTGACAGCAGGCCAGCATCGTGAAGCCCGCTCACGTTTGGGGTGAGAGCCAAACGAGGGAGTGAACTGAGAGATTTGGATGAAGCATGAACTATGAAATATTGGTTCTGAATTCTTGCTGAAGTTCTGTCAGACCAGCAGTCAACACAGCAGGTGCTGATCTCCACGAGCACTGACAGACGCCCCGTGCTCTTTAAAGCTAGGAGAGGTAACTGTGCCCGCTGGCAGCTGAAGAGAGCGGCGAGGAGAAGTTAAAACACTAAAGAGTGATGTCAGCAGGCCGCACGTGCACAGAGTTGATCCTTCATATCATCAGATGTGAGAGGACGAAAGGAGGAGAGTTCTCGTGGTTCACTTTCAGGCGATAACATGTGTCTAATAAATTCTTAATGTTAGTGAAAGGAGGCTTTACAGGAGCCAATCTAATGTATGTGGTCGAGTTGCTTCTTACACACAACATAAACCTCAGTGTGAAACCGTCTGGTTGTTTTCTCCTCAATAAAAGATTCTCCAACCAGCTCACGGGTGGTTGTTGGGTTTGTGATGGAGGCTCCACCAAGAACTTCCTTGTAGTTTGGATGGAAAATACCAACATTTGCTAGTATGTCTGTGAAGGTTCTCAGTCATCCAGGTCATCGTAGTCAAAGGAGCTTGCAAAGAAAAGCGTCTGGACTTCTTTAAGTTGCTTGAAGACGTTTCACCTTCATCCGAGAGGCTTCTTCAGTTCTAAGGTCAAATGGTGGAGAGTCCCAGATATAAACCTGGTGGGAGTTTCCCCCCACAGAGGGACAAAAGGACCCCCTGATGATCCTCTAATCGCCTGAGCCAAGGTGTGGAACTGGGTGTGGGTCCCAATCAGCCAGAGTTTCAGGTGAGTTCATTGTGAAACCTGGCCCCACCTTATCATGCGAATTCCTGAGGTCAGATGGCCCAGGGTGTGAGTGGGCGTTAAGGCATCTGGGAAGGGATCTCAAAACTGGATTATAGATGGCAGAGAGTTGGTGTCGTAAACCACCGCCTCTGTTCAAAGATGGTCGCTCACAGTGGACATAGATGGCTTCTTTCACTCCTCTTTCAAACCATCTGTCCTCTCTGTCCAAAATGTGAACATTGGCATCCTCGAAAGAGTGACCTTTATCCTTAAGATGCAGATGGACAGCTGAGTCTTGTCCTGTGGAGGTGGCTCTTCTGTGTTGTGCCATGCGCTTGTGAAGTGGCTGTTTGGTCTCTCCAATGTAGAGGTCTGGGCATTCCTCGCTGCTGTACAGCAAACACCACATTGTTAAGTCTGTGTTTTGGTGTTTTGTCTTTCGGGTGAACCAGTTTTTGTCTGAGTGTGTTGCTGGGTCTGAAGTACACCGGGATGTCATGCTTGGAGAAAACCCTCCTGAGTTTCTCTGATACACCGGCTACATAGGGGATGACTTAAGTCAGCAAAGAGGCACAGAAAAGAAGATCAGACACCAGCGAGAGAGGATAAGAAGGACAGACGCAACAACATTGTCATCCCCTATGTAGCCGGTGTATCAGAGAAACTCAGGAGGGTTTTCTCCAAGCATGACATCCCGGTGTACTTCAGACCCAGCAACACACTCAGACAAAAACTGGTTCACCCGAAAGACAAAACACCAAAACACAGACTTAACAATGTGGTGTATGCTGTACAGCAGCGAGGAATGCCCAGACCTCTACATTGGAGAGACCAAACAGCCACTTCACAAGCGCATGGCACAACACAGAAGAGCCACCTCCACAGGACAAGACTCAGCTGTCCATCTGCATCTAAAGGATAAAGGTCACTCTTTCGAGGATGCCAATGTTCACATTTTGGACAGAGAGGACAGATGGTTTGAAAGAGGAGTGAAAGAAGCATCTATGTCCACTGTGAGCGACCATCTTTGAACAGAGGCGGTGGTTTACGACACCAACTCTCTGCCATCTATAATCCAGTTTTGAGATCCCTTCCCAGATGCCTTAACGCCCACTCACACCCTGGGCCATCTGACCTCAGGAATTCGCATGATAAGGTGGGGCCAGGTTTCACAATGAACTCACCCGAAACTCTGGCTGATTGGGACCCACACCCAGTTCCACACCTTGGCTCAGGCGATTAGAGGATCATCAGGGGGTCCTTTTGTCCCTCTGTGGGGGGACACTCCCACCAGGTTTATATCTGGGACTCTCCACCATTTGACCTTAGAACTGAAGAAGCCTCTCGGATGAAGGTGAAACATCTTCAAGTAACTTAAAGAAGTCCAGACGCTTTTCTTTGCAAGCTCCTTTGACAACATTTGCTAGCTAGCTAACTATCTAGCTAGCTAACTAGCTAGCTAACTAACTATCTAGCTAGCTAACTAGCTAGCTAACTAACTATCTAGCTAGCTAACTAACTAACTATCTAGCTAGCTAACTAGCTAGCTAACTAACTATCTAGCTAGCTAACTAGCTATCTTTGCAGCCAATTTCACACTAGCGACTACTCGGCAGCTGGGTGTGGGATCCACACTTCCCCTGGTAAACGGGAGTTTGCAGAGCGACCTGTGTGACTCAGGCTTGCTGCTGCTGTTCTTTTCACATGGAATAGTTGCAAGTATGGAAACTATAAAGGACGGAGCCACCATTATTACCCAGTCACAAAGACGTCGTTTGCTGGTGAATGTGACGAGAGGAGTGTACCAGCCTGTGAAACTGAGACGTCCCTGAGCCCACACATGAAAGTTTGTACTAAGGCCACGCCCACATTAGCCCAGATAGGTTTGACAACGCTCTGCGTCCACACCAGCGTTTTCACAGAGTTTAAATGCGTCATTGTTTTGGAAAGTCTACGTTTTTGCTGTCCACACTGCGACGCAAAGCACCGTTTTCAAAATGCTGCGTTTTCCTTGAGCGAAAACGGCGCCTCAGTGTGGACAGGAGCAAAGAGTGAGACTCAGTACCACCCAGTGGTCATTCAACAGAACCCAGCTGTAAAGCACTTCTGCAGCAGTTCACAGATGTGCGTCCACTCTCTGTGTAGGTGATGTAACCTGAGCACGAGTCAGTGGAAGGTGTGATTTGTGAGTATGGTGTCTTTCTGAGATCAGCAGTGGTGTTAAAAACAACGACTGCTTCATCAGAAACCGTCTCTGCAGTTTAACTGCTGTGAAAAGCTATGATCCATCTCAAACACAGCGACCCAGAAGTGTTTCCTGGTTCCTGAGACGTTTGGCTGATCATTAAGACAAATGTGGGTCAATTTGGGAAAAATAGATTAAAATGAATAAAAATGGGCGATGCTTTAAAACAGGTCAGATGCTGGTTTGTTCTATAAAGAATGTGCTTCAGGTATTTACAGACACATGATCCAGTAACACTGATAAAGAGAGGAGTGTGATAAAGAGGCCTGACTCCCTTTCCAAGGATAAATCAGTTAGTAACTGCCAGACAGGGAAAAAGAAACAATATAAAGAACTTTAAGGAATTCATACCAGCTACCTGTGCCTCTTGTTAAAAATATTAAGAGCTGACAGGGCTCAGTGTGTCGCCTATGAAGCAGATTTAATGGCATAAATGTCACAAGGCTATAAATAAGTGACCAGGATCAGCGTCTCCTGGAACTGCTCCAACAGGGAGCATCTGCAGAGTTTCTCACTGCAGCTCTGACAGCAGACTTGAAGGTATTTGCACGCCATGCCCCACTTCATCATTTCATACTTTGAGGCTGCGCTGTCCCAGCAAATCCAGCGTTTGATCCAGAAACCATCAGCTGCTGACGACGCCTCTGCTTCCAAAAGCAACATGTCGTCCTCGTCTTCCTCAGCTTCGTTTCCAGTTAAAAATAAACAGCCTCACACAGTCATGGATCAGAAGCACACTCTGCTCTGGTGTCAGACAGACTGTTTATGAAGCTGAGATTTAGATTAGTCGCTGGCAAACAAGTCACCCATCATCTAACTAACAAAGTCAAAGAGAAGGTGTGAGAGCCGCCGTCTCTGATAACAGAAGCTACTGTAGAGGAGACGAGTCTGTCAGTGCTGCTTATGTTTCCACTCGCTGTCACTGCGAGCCGACTAAACGTATCGCATGCAGAGAGTGAAGAGCTGAGCTTATTTTAAAGTAGCTGCAGGACTAACGTCACTCTCGTTTCCTCCCGACTCGAGCTCATACCCAAAGATGTGCAGCGCAGCAGTGTTTTCCTGCTTTGTGCTTCCTCTCAGACTCAAACTATCGACCAGCATAGAAACGAAACATTAAATGTGTATCGTGTGTTTTCAACACCATTAAAGGCATTTACAGCACAGACACTGTGCATTTAAACACTTCCTGTTAACAGGTGGTGATGTCACAACATCAGAGTCAACATCCACATATTTTGTCCACATTCAACACCAGAGATGGGCAGTAACGCGTTACTGTAATCCGATTACTTTTTTCAGGTAACAAGTAAAGTAAGGGATTACTATTGCAAAAACGGTAATTAGATCACCGTTACTTTCCCGTAGGAACGCTGCGTTACTGCGTTACTAAAACCGTGATTATTTGCGAGAATGTCTCATGACAGTGACGTAAGCGAGTGCGACGTTCGTGACAACAGCTGTGTGCAGATCAACAATGGATCATATATCGAGTGCAGAGAGAGTATGAGCGTGCAGCGTTTAAAGCGTGGAAGTACTGACCTTACTTTGAGTTTGATTCCATAAAAAGTGACAAAAACATTAGTGTCCGTTGTGCGTGGGAAGAAAACTTCTTTTTACAGCGAAAAAACCCCTAAACTTCCAAACAAGCACCGAGTAGCTACGACGTAATGGGAAACTCACAGAGAAACTCGCGGATTCTTCCACTGACCGCTGCACACCTGCACCAGGGTAAACCTCCGCCTACCCCACTCCTGCTTTACAGGTGAAAATAGAGCAACAGCACCGCTAGTCTTTGACTTTATTTATTTTCTGCTGTGTTTTACTTGCATCTATTTGAAAGACTGAGTGTAAACACACACAAAAAATATTTTATTTTATGAGCTGGAATGTGCAGAAAATAGGTTTAAAGGTTAAACTAATTTCTTCCAGTCAGAGAATGTTGCAGATAATTAAATTTTTGCTTGATGCATAAAGTTAAAAGATTAAAACTAATAAAACAAGTTTTAAAAAGAGACTTTTCCATTTGATTACATTTTGTATGATGATTATGTAGAAAAAGTAGAATTGGGCTGAAAGATCTATCACTTTATCACCTATTCAGGTTGTAAATCGTGTTTTTAAAAAGTAACTAAGTAACTAATTACTTTTGAAAATAAGTAATCAGTAAAGTATCTGGATTACTTTTTTGGGGAAGTAATCAGTAATTAGTTACTGATTACTTTTTTCAAGTAACTTGACCAACACTGTTCAACACACATGTTAGCCTTTAAGCTAGCTTTGCAAACGAGACAGAAACAAAGAACGTGTGTGTGTGTGTGTGTGTGTGTGTGTGTGTGTGTGTGTGTGTGCGTTAGAGAGCAAGCCAAGTGAAATCAGTGTTACTCTGCTCTCTTTAAAAAGTTAAAACATCTCATCTTACAGCAGCACTAATGCGATCACACAGCCTGAAAGCGCTGAGTGCAATAGCTGCTGCAGTGTCTGCATGGCAGGGTTCTTAAACTAAGTGAATCAGGCAGCAGCTCCAGAGCTGTGCAGTTTCCAGTCCTTTGAGCACCGCTCGGCTCCTCCTGCAGGTGGCGCTCACTGATAGCAGAGGTAGCTGATGATGAGTTTAGGGACCTCCAGCTGGCCTATGACATTTAGAGCCCTGGTGCCGAGCTTCCTCCTCACCGCCAACCTGCTGAGCTGCTGCAGACTCAGGGGAGAGGCTGAACACGGGGAAAACATGTCAAATCTCTGTTCATAACACATGCAAATGATAACATGACATTTTTCACAAGAACAAAATGACGTGTCAGCCTCTAGAACACTGATTCACTGTCAGAGTAAAGCTGGAGACGTGAAAGAGCGCTGAGATCTGTGCATCAGAATATTATGTTACAGGTGTCGTCTTTCTGGCGCCTTGTGAAAGTGATCCTCTCGTGCCTCCTGCTGGTGCTGCACACTCATCAAACTTACTGTCATAAGACTGTAGGCAGGCTGCAGAGGGAGAGCCCGGCGTGGTGTAGTCCACGGGTCTCCTCTCGTGCTGATCTCGAGCGTAGATGTTGGCTCCAAACTCCACCAGCATCTCGATCGTCTCCACCCGCATGCTTTTAGCAGCGTGGTGCAGCGGAGTCTCGTGCAGCCTGGCGGCGTTCACTTTAGCGCCTACGCAGAACAGAAACATGAAGGAAGACGTCGCCATGGCTATTTAACACACATCGTTGCACCGCGGCGGTTCGTGCTGCGCCTCAACACAAAGCTCAGTTTCTCAGGGGGGCAAACATTACTGACGGTGGTGCTTTTTGCTCTTTCTGCAGCACGCAACTCTGCTCCTTAGACAGCGAGCTGCAGGTCTACAGTTAGCACGCTGACTGTAAGGTAGCTGACATTGTGTTTGATTCATGCTACTGTGCAGACCCTCACCTGCATTGAGCAGCTCTCTAACACAGGCCGTGTGCTCGTTAGCACAGGCCACGTGCAGCGGGGTGCCGTAGTAAAGGTCATACGCCTCGAGACAAGCTCCCATGGAGATCAGCAGCTTCACACACTCAGAGTTTCCTGAAATACAAACATATAAAATTAACTTTTATTTTCCAAAAACACAGAAGCACAACGCGTGACACTCTCACCTCCCATGCAGGCCTCGTGCAGGGGGGAGGCTGTGCGGGAGGTGAGGGCAGGGTTCGCCTTGGCTCCGTACTGCAGCAAAAGCCTCACACACTCCAAACTCCCAGCTGAACAGGCATCACACAGCGGGGTGCTCCCGTCCACATTCCTTGCATCCACCTGACAGCGTCATGGGGAACAGAGTGTTTCTACCTGTTCGATCTACAGTTTGACAGACTGTGGATCACATTTCTGTGTCTGTGACTCACCTGAGCTCCAGCCTCGAGCAGCAGCTGCACACACCTGGCCTGTCCGTGGAGGCACGCCTCGTGCAGCGCTGTGATGGAATCCACGGCCACCATGTTGACCGAGGCTCCGCCCTGAATGAGCTCCTCCAGTTGGGAGGCCTGGCCGAGCGACGCTGCCTTGTGCACCTCTGTTCGCTCCGCCCAGCAGCCTGCAGAGGAGCACATCCAATAAGAGCTGAAGCCTCATCACATTTGCACCGTCTCATTTATAGCAGCTGTTCTGAGGTTTCTCAGTCTGCATGTTACCTGTGAACACCTGTACACCCGCAGACCCGGGGCTGAACGCAGAGGCGATGGAAAAAGACAAACCTGAGTGTCCTTAGGAATCTTGAAGGACTGTTTACATAAACATCAACATGCTGTCATTTAAAAACCTCCCACTCATTCACCTCCACAGCTTCCAAAATACTTTGTGAAAGATTTCAACAGTTTCTACAGGAAACATATCAGATTTGAGGTACTGATCCCTACTGGGAGTGTCTTCCTATCCATCGTTCCCAGCTGCTGTAAACCAGTGTGAGCCTGTGTCTTTGTCCGTGTTAAATGAAGCGGACGTGTAGGTCCAATAAGGAAGCTCGCATCCGTCTGCTCCCAGGTGTTGCCGGCTAAATCTAAACTTCACATCACTTCCACTTTCCCACGCTCGCAAGCTGTTTGTGACATCACTATTCTAGTCCAATCATCTTTCTCTTGGCCTTCTTCGGGCCAATCAGCATTCACGCCGTGTACTTTAGCTCTCACCGCGCATCTTTGGGAACCCGTTTTTCTGATGCTTGTAGCTGACATGTAGATCACAGTATCCTGTTATGAAGGCTCGAGCTTTGTGGCCATTAAGGGACCTGCTCCACAGTGGTTTAAGTCTTACTTCATGAATAGGAGCTTCTCAGTCCAGATAGATTCTTCCTCAGCTGCAGCACCTCTTACTTGTGGAGTTCCTCAAGGATCCATCCTAGGGCCACTCTTATTTTCCTTATATATGTTGGCTTTAGGGTCTAGTTTTATTTTAAATATAATATCTCTTTCCACTGCTTTGCTGATGACATTCATAAAAAAAGAAAAAACAAGTCTTGGACGCAGCGTTTTCAGTGGGAGAAACGTTTCATCACTCATCCAAGTGACGCTGGATCCCAAAAGGTTGAACAGAATCAGCTTTTTGGGATTTACTTACCTGGATGACTGAGCATGACATGCATGAAGACAGCTCTGTGAAACTGTTATCTGACTGTCTTCCTGATATAAAAGTCTGGATGGACTCAAACTTCCTCCACCTTAACAACAGCAAAATGGAGGTTATGGTATTTAGATCAGATCTTTCCAAAACCATTCTTGAGCGCTTTGTTGTTCACTCCTCTGTCAGGTATCCTGGCATATTCTTTGACAGCTCCTTTAAATTCACAAAGCAAATAAGCTTTATAAGCTTTATTCAGCTATGACTTCTTGCTAAGGTGAAGCTTTATTTTCTTCCTAAGGATTTTGACAGATTGAGCCATGTTTTTATATCAACTCTCCCAGATTACTGCAGTTCCCTCTATGTTGGTGTCCTGGTGTATTTTGGTGTATTTGCTCTATAAATAAAGTGGACATATATCAACATATATGGAATCAGTACTTTTCAAGCGTTACTACCACTCGGTGACCAATGCGTGATGGTCAGTGTGTGTAATTCTAAGAGCCGCATTAACCTTTTCCTGTGTTTACTTAGCTTGCATCCACACCTGGGGCCAAGTCCAACCGCCCATTAAAGGGGGCCTGTGTGGTGACAGAATGGTACAGTGATTAGAACGGTCATCACACTCCAAAAGGCCAGGCTTGAGTTTCCTGGCACCCTTTGTACCAGGTTTATTTGCTCTTTGTGGGGGTGCATGGACTTCCTCCCACAATCCATAATCAATCCATTTCACATACACACATACTGTGTGCCAGTGGCCTTCTGTCAGTACGAGCTGCCTAGTCGAATCTAAAAGTGGACATAAATTAAAACATGCCAAAGGATGTTCATCTCAGACCGCGCTGTCATAAAGCTTCTTGCATCTTTGCATAGTTCATTTAACATCACATCCTCTACAGCGACAAAGTCAAATGACTCGATGCGTGCTTAATCCTCCAGGTAAGGAAAAGGTTGATTCTGTTCATCTGGACGTAGCGAGAAACGTTTCGTCATCATGCAGTGACGTCTTCAGTCCCAGCTGACTGCAGGTGTCCCCAACCTTATAAACGGGGCATTTACACGATGACTCAAACCGGCACCGCTGACCTACAATGTGCTAATTGTCAAGACTGACCACTGATCAGCGATCAATGGTCTTTGATCAGTGGTTGTGATCGAGTTTATGGTTCACGGCTCAGTGCGTGAGTTCAATAAGGAAGATCGTTTTCATTTTTTACCGCGTGCCACTGCTCGGTGTGTGCGCGTGCAGCAGCGAAGGTGTCTCTCACGCCATCGTCACGTTTTCCAGGTGAATAAATTCTGTGTAATAACATGACAGCTGTCGTTACCTGCTAGCTACAGAACAAGGACTACGGCTGCCAGTCCCGCCGAGCTGACGTCAAACATGTTGACGTCTCGTCGTTGTCTGCGCTCTGCTCTCGTACTCACCGATGTCGCCAAAGAAATAGGGCCGAGACTTCTCCGTGTCCATCCTCCGACTACTTCCCCGCAGAACGAGCTGGGCTCACATGAAACGCGGTTACGGCTGTTTGTAAACAGTCGCGTCCTCGCGCTCTACGTGCGGCAGGAGTCACGTGACAAAACCCGACCTCCGCTGGCATGTTGGACTTTGTAGTTTTTACCCCAAATGAAACCGTTTCACGCGTGGAGAGTGCAACTAATATTTATTCTAACTCAGGTTAAATAATATCCCTGCGGGGTGTAAACAGCCTGTGCTGAACAAAACGCCTGGTCACGATCAAAGCTGCAATCTGGTGTATTTAACCCACAGCAGCTCGTGTTGGATCCACAGAGGAGCTGCCCTGCAGGTCAGGAAGATTTCCCACTCACAATAATTTCTGTTGAGAGCTGCTGCAGATTTTCTGTGAACAGGCTTTGATCAGCTGCTCTGAGGTTTCACTGAAGTCAACAGTTTTATTTGACACGCTTGCTCGGCTGATTTCCATTCCCCACACTGACACTGTTTATGCTGTTCTCACACCAGATGGTATAAAGTTGGCATGAATTCAGTGAATTAATCTAAGTGTCATCAGCTACCCTTGATGTAATCTAATTCTGATCACGAGCACCTCTGTGCACCAGTCACACACTGTTCTTCACTCTAAATCCATCACAGTGCACAAAACAACTGTAGCATCTCCTGGTGACCAACGCCCAAACAGCACAGCCATTCATCGACCGCCTCAGGGGCATCTTTACACAGCCTGGGGTCTTGCCTGGTGTGACAGACCCCAGCCTCAGAGCTTGTTCCTGTGCTGCCATGATCAGCGCCTCTGTGCTGTCTTCAGTCGAGCTGTATCCAGCCACTGGTAGGACTTCTGGATGTCAGCCACTTCCTCTATCTGGAGATGCAGGGGCCTGTCCTTCCATGATGGTTCCTCCTCTTCCTCAGGTTTCTGGTGCTTGAGGTATTCACTGAGCATGCAGTTGGTTACAGGCATCTTCCTGATGTATCTGTGGATGTTCGTTGTCTCATCCTGGACTGTGGTGCTGACGCTCACCAGTCCCCGGCCTCCTTCCTTCTGCTTAGCACACAGCCAGTCAGGGTTCTGGACGTGACCCTCCATGCGTGGTCAGGAGCTTCCTCGTCTTGAGGTCACTGACGTCTATCTCCTCCTTTGGCCAGCTTATTATCCCAGCAGGGTAAAATAACTTGACCTGAGTCACTGATGTGCTCTTGGAGTAACTTTGGTAGTCTGGCCAGTGTCGCGTAATGTGGAGTGGAGAGAGCTGACAGACCCCGGCCATCACAGCTGAGCCGATAAAGGAAATTGTCTTATGTGTTATAAATGTGTTGAAACAGAGCTTTATATAGATTATACTTGTTCTCATTCAGCAATGAACTGGTTTAATTTGACATACAGTGTTGAACTGACTCCACACAGAGATGTCCATCCTGGTTACATGTGTTTCATCTGAATGGCAAACATTTTTCAGGGGACATTTTAAACCTTGTCTACTAAATGTTCATGTGTAAGTCTGTAGGGATATGGGACGATCACAGTACTGGAGGTAGCTGTTGATGCGGTGGGATATATTCAGCTGGCTCAGGACCTCTGATGCTCTGGTACCCAGCATCCTCCTCACAGCAATCCTGCAAAGCTGCTGCAGGCTCAAAGGATTACCTGTCAACAACAAATGTTTTAACAAGACGATCAGGCCTCAAAAGCAAAAAAAGAGCAAGAACAACACAGAACCTTACTTTCATAAAACCTGAGGCAGGTGTACGAGGGAGATGCAGGTGTCGTGTAGTCTATAGGCTTTCTTCCCAGGTTGTCGCTGGCGTACACATTGGCCCCAAACTCCACCAGCAGCTCAATCATTTCCACCATACCGACGCGAGCTGCGTGATGCAACGCTATCTCATGGAACTTCACTGAATTCACATTAGCACCTGCATGATTCACAATCATGTAAAGGTCTTAGTCCAAAGACATGCACAGGTTAGTGTGAGTGAACAGCTGTCTGTCTCAGCCCTGTGATCCACAATGAACCCCGCCCCTCGCCCTCTGACAGCTTTGATTGGCTGCAGCACTCTCTGTAGGAAATTGGCTATCACCAACTGAACTTTCAAAATAAAACAACCATACATTGCACCTTTAACACACCTGCAGTTAGCAGCTCCTTGACACAATTCAGATGTTCTTTAGCACATGCTATGTGAAGGGGAGGCCCAAAGTGGACGTCAAATGCCTCCAGCTTGGCACCGCTGGCTATCAGCAGTCTCACAACTTGGGGGTTACCTGAGAGGAATGTGAAGCGTTGTTCATAGGGAGACATGTGATAGCATGACAGCGTTGTTCCTGCTGAAGGTTTACCTTGTATGCAGGCCTCGTGGAGCGGTGAGGCAGTGAGAGCTGTGAGGGACGGGTTCACCTTGGCTCCATAGTCCAACAACAGCTCGACACAGTCCAGGCTGCCAGCAGCACAAGCATTACAAAGAGGCGTGCTACCGTGGATGGTGCGTACGTCCACCTGGAACAAACAGAAGAACTTGAGGTAATCTACAAAATTGTAGGGCCACGTTAAGACCTGAACAACATTTATTGTTTGTGAGGCTGTCACAGAGGGATTCTGCACCAGAGAGCATCACTTTGTACCCGCTGTGTTAAGGTGCGCGACTCCCAGACTCTGCACCGGCTTGTAGATGAAGCTGTGCCTCACCTGGGCTCCTGCCTCCAGCAGCAGACGAGCACAGCTTGGATGAGCCTGGATGCAGGCTTCGTGTAGAGGAGTGATGTTATCCACAGTCACCATGTTGACAGACGCTCCGTTTTCTATCAGCTGCTTCAACTGCAAAGTCCTGCCGTGGGATGCTGCTTCGTGCAGAGCAGTGCGGTCTGCCCAGAAGCCTCACACACACACACACACACACACACACATTAACAGCTGCCATCAACCAGTTCCCTTATGTGTAAACCCAGTAAACATGGCAGCAGTACTGGGTGGAATAAGTCTATTCTGTCAATATCCATCAGTGTCCATTACTAATATATGAACAAGGGCCCTCATTCATCATGTTTAGTACATACGTCCATTAGTCTTGTAAACGTCGCATTCTCTCTTCAGTTACAGAGGAACTCCGAGCATGTTATCTAGCTGTAAGCCAGTTAGCTACCAAATGACTTGGTCTGTGTAGCTGAACTTTCTCGACACTGACGGGACTCTGTTATTCTCCGCCTACATTTCCCGGTTAAACCCCGCTTTTGGCAGCAAACACACGGTCTTATAATCAGACGTCAGCCGTGAGCTGAGGTGTAAACCGTTAACTGCTGACGATGCTTCATGCTTACCGATGTCGCACAGAAACGAGCGGCGGGCTGCTGTCACCTCCATGATTACAGGTTACCACACACGGTGCTCTACAGAGTCGAACGGAAAGCCAGCGCGGCATTGTGGGAATTGTAGTAGCGATCTGAAGACGAACTGAGGATTCTGCAGAGCTCATGAAGCGAACGCGGAAGTGTCGAAATCCATTTCCTAGTTTGGTCACCTGGAACAATCTTTCTTCTTAAAGCGAGTCAGTAATCAGACTACCTACCTTTAAGGTTGTGGTGGGGCGTGGTCTGCGGTGGCGTGCAGGGCGGGCGGACGCACCTGCACGGCATCCGTAATCACGCCCGCCAGGTTAAAACACGGGGGCTCAGGTGTGTGTTGTGGTGAGATGTAAATAAAAGATGGCTCTGAATGATACTCCGTGGTCCCGCCGTGCCTTATTCTCGCCACAAAGGTATGAAAGGTTCGTTTACAGTGAAACAAACGAGGTGTGACGATTCGAGGCTACAGTGGTGCTCGGACAGCTTCAGCTTTCCTTCTGCTCACCACGTTTGTCCCACAGATGACTTCATAAGAAAACAGACTTGCTGTGCGTCCAAGAAGCTCGTGTTTCAGTTTCTTCAGCTTGGCACGAATCAGCATGTGTTTGTGCGTTAGATCCATGAAATGTGTTTTACCTGATGACCCAGTATTACAAGTTTCAGCTTTCATCCATTATGGTGCACTACCAAATGTTGTCAGGGTAAGGATGTGTAGAAGCAGACATTACAAAGCCGGCTGCATACTTGAAACTACTAAAATAAATAAATCTCACACAGCTTTGGATTTTGACAAAGTTTTTCTTTTTTTACTTTGCAGTACAGAAATCATTTGAGCCCCAAGATAGTTTTTTTCTTCCTTTTTTAACAACAGTTGTTCAAAACCAGATATCACAAGGCTCCCATCAGTTCAATACTGCTGCAGTACACATTTGGTCCTTCTTAAGCAATTACACGTGTCATCAATCTGCTGTTAATGCTCGGGTCTTTGATTATTTGGGGTAATACGGGAACTAATACATTTTTCTCAGATGCATTATAGTAACTCAAAGTGTTGAAACCGGTTCAGGAGGTTTATGTTGAGCTACAGTCGTGCCGGTGACATCACTTACTGTATGCTGTCGCACAATCAGGGGATCGAACAAAGAAAAGAGACCTAGCCCATACACCACTAAAGCACTTTTACAAAACCGGACCATATGATGTGGATGCTGAGGTGCTGCCTCGCACGGCGCTCTGCTGTTACCGGCCTGAAAGTGCAGGAACTGCCACATCCTGTGAGGAACACTCAGCTCAACACACCACAACTGAATACAGACACACGATGCCAAGCCACAACTCACAGAACGTGACACGAAAAGAATACCTGCATATACAAAATATCAGCCGAGTATATAGTGTACATCTTTTCCAGATACTATTGATTATGAATCGTTTCATTTGGCATCTTTGGACTACGCATCGTCTTAGCATGATGAATTAGAAAAATGTAGGGTATTAACTGTCTATTAGATATAACCAGTATTTAGTGCAACACCCACCAGAATGATGTGAAGAAGCATAGCGCTCTCCCTGAACCCTATCCAACAAAACTATACCGCCTCTCTATGCATCATCAACTTCTTCAGTGGGCAAACTGTGTACTCGAGTAATCAGTCAGCCCACTGGTCTTTACTTTTTTGTGTAAGTTTTCTATTTTTTATAAGATTTCCGTTGTCTTTGATTATCAGAGTGTTGCAGGACTGGCTGCCTCTACGAGTCATCGTCACCAAAGGTGTCTTTCTTCTTGCGCTCCATCTCAGCAAAGTCAAACTCTGAGCCTGTCATCCTCTTGTAGATGTCCTTGATGTCATCACAGGTGGTCTCAAAGTGAGTCGTTGCATCGTAGGACCGAGAGATGAAGATCTAGAGGGAAACAAAAGTCCAAGTGTGCCTTAATGTCACAGAGCAAACATCGTGAAATAACCAAAACAATCATCCGTACAAAGTAGAAGCAACAACAGAGCAAAGTCTCCAAGAACTAAAAGAAAGTCCAATCAAAGCGCCCGAGATGTTCAACTGTAACTGTTCACCAGGTGGCAGTAAGAGCAGAACTACGTACACTACAAATCATTAGTTACAAAAGTATCCTTTTACTTCTGTGGTCACAGAGGAGCGTTCAATGGCTTTGTGAACCTTTGTGGGCGGAGCTGATCGAGCACATTTTGTGTAAAAACCCAGCATTAAAGCAAAGAAACTGCAGTGCACACAGATATGTGTCAGAACTTTGCAGTCATGTCCAGGACATTTAATAACAATATCTGCTGACTGGTTTTTAGCTTTAGATTTACAAGCTAAAGCTAACGACAGAAGGAGAACATGCAGTTGTTGAAGATGTGCACTCTGACGAATCAGCTCAACTGCACAGAGATTAAACCAAGTCTGCCTTTATCATGTGATAAATACGGCCTGTAAGACAGCACGTGTGTTAGTCACTAAATCCATCTATAAGACACCAACGCTGTGTGCTTCATTAGCTACATCGCTGACTTTAGCCATGTTAAATATGCCATATTTGCCTGACAGAAACAGACTTCAGCCCAGGCTGGATCTGACTTCAGTGCTGCTAATTCTATAAAACTAAAAGACCATTTTCTTTAATACTTCTAGTCAGGTTTAACTGTGACATCAGCTCCCACTGTGTTAGCACTGAGAGGTTAAAACATTCACACAAAAAAACATCTCCACAAGTTCAGAGATTGATAACTTGATGGGAAATACAGATGAAGATGAGGGATACGGACATATGCATGAAAAATCCTGAAATGACATGTTTTTCCTCTGTGGGTATTTGGCAACAGCAGCAATACTGGGAGGTCGGAGGTCAAGTGAAACTGAAGAAAACACCAGCACATAGAAAAATGGTGTGAAAGCACACAAAACACTGGAAAAAGGAAACAAACTCAACAGAAGTGTTTCTGGCAGGTCACCGTGTCACGTTGAAGAGGCCACTGTCAAGAACACAAACTGTGTAACAGTATGAACAATATTTCATCTTCATACCTGACTTTCAGTCCCAATGTCAGTGGGTGCATACTGGTCGCTAATGCTGACAAACTTCTGCTCGATGGGCTCCAGTAAGTCCAGGGCTGGCTTGATCTCCTTCTCTGGCTCGCCCGTCTCCACTGTGGTGCTAACGATGGCGATGTATTTACCCTGCGCAGCCACATTGTGTGCAAAGGAGATCATACAAACATAGATGTCTGCAAAAGAAAAACTCAAGTTAGTGTCAATGTTGTCATTTAGTGCCAGTGCTCAACGTTTTGATGTTGGACGTTTTAAACCCTGCATCAGATCTGAGCCTTAACTAAAACCTGACGTGCATCTCGAGAACGCTGACTGCTCACCGTGTTTCCTGTTGACCTGATTCTGCGGGATGATGATCTGGCACGAGTTTACGTCGCCAGTGTTGGCTATAGGATGACTCATGATGCAGATGGCTCTGATCACCTGACCCACTTTGGTGACACGATCCATAATGTAGCTGGGGTCGCAGATCAGCTGCTTGCACCTTGCAATCTGTGATTTGCAAACATGTTCAAAAAGTTAAAGTAGTGAACAACACCAAAGGGACACTGCAGGGACATTAAAATGGTAAAACGTCATTACATAGTTCAACTGGCCACCAATCACTGTCACTGCGATTTCTCCATCAGAGCAAAACGTGGTAAATGGTCTGTATTTCACCCCACAGCCACCCTGGGGCGCACTGACAGAGGCGAGGCTGCTGGACACTGGCGCCCCCGGGCCCTCTGACCACCACCAGTAGGCAACGGGTGAAGTGTCTTGCCCAAGGACACAACGACCGAGACTGTCTGACCCGGGGCTCGAACCGGCAACCTTCCGATTACAAGACGAACTGCCAGCTGTTGAGCCACGATCGCCCTGAGACATCACAGTCTTTGCAGATGCTGGTTCTAATACAGCGCTTTTCTACTCTTAAGGACAGGTGAAGATAATAAAAGGAGGAACCAGTCTGGCAGTGCCTTCAGCACTACTGGGACCGGCGTTACTCACCTCCCCCTCAGACTTGACTCCCACCACCTTCCCATTCTCCATCACAATCTCTTCTATTGGCTTGTTCAGCATGTACGTCCCACCGTAGATGGCGCTAAGCCTGGAAATTGAGTCACAATTCAAGAGTCAAAACCACACCCGACCTCAAAATGTAACAAAGTCCAGTTAAAGAAAACGTCCTCAAACAAAAAGTCCAACATGTGGATTATTAGTCATCACAATATATTCTGAAGCAGCTTACAAATGGTAAATGGCCTGTATTTGTAAAGCGCTTTACTAGTCCCTAAGGACCTCAAAGCACTTTACACATCCAGTCATCCACCCATTCACACACTGGAAGTATGTGACCGGGCTGTGTGCATACAATAACTGCTGCAAAGAGAAAGGCTGCGTATATTACAATGACCTCACCGTAAAGATGAGAAAGGTTAGAGTAAAAACAAGTGCTCTGTTTAAATCTAGGACTGGTGAACTAGGATCTAATGGTTTGCCAAACTACAAGATTGAAAACGTAGTGCCACCTGCTGTGCCAACTAGGGTTGCCACGATTACGTCGACTATTAAAATCGTCGACGACTGATTTAATAGTCGACGCGTCGTTTGAAGCTTTGTAAGATCACAAAAGACACAGGAATAAGTAGTAGAATTTAAGAGTGTAATAACGGACTGAAACAGAAGATGGCAGCACTGCATGTACAAGGATGCCAGCTGCGTTAAACCCCGAAGAAGAAGCAGCTGTGTCCCAGAATTCATAGCGCAGCCCAGCTCAGTTTCCAGCAATGGCGGCAGCTAGTTAGTTTTAATATTACTCTTATTATTCTTTCTGGGTCACAAAATAAACGTTTAACATATTTTCAGGCGAGAATGTAGCTGTGTAAACCTCAAATATCTGCTCAGTTCATCAAGACACCACATATTTTCAAAAGCGCTCCGACGTTTTCGGAGACGTCTGTTAGCCACTAGCTCGATAGCTAGCCGGGGGCTAGGCTAACTAGAGCCGTGAGAACACCGGACTCCCGGCTAATCGTTTTCAAACCCACCGCCGTCTTTCACTACTCAGGTTAAACATGATATATAAGTCACTTAGATAACTTAAAAATGATATTGTTTGGCTTTTTTTCAGTATTTTATTTGTTCCTGAGTAAATCGGTTTGGCTGAGATTAAAGTTATAGTTTTTACACAGCTGAATAAACATCAAGCAGACAGCTGATTATCAGAAGTGTGAGATGCTGGAGAATTTACTCCGGTGTCCTGTTATATTTTAGATAGCAAGGAGTTTATTAAACTTCACTAAAACAATCTGCAAATTTCATTAAAATTTAATAAACTATCATCTTGTCTTTATTTTTAGTTAGCACATACCTTAAACGCTTAAAGCTGTAAGCTAATGATAGTTATATAAGAGCAGATGCTGCTGGTGCAATAAGCTGTACGTTTTACGTCCAATGGATGATGATCTGATTAGTCGACTAATCGCAGAAATAATCGGTGACTAGTCGACTATCAAAATAATCGTTTGTGGCAGCCCTAGTGCCAACCTATACTGTAGCTTATTAAATTTTCAGAACTCACTGTAGGAAGGTAAATGAAACCAAAACCTAAAAACAGTGTGACAACTTTGTTCGGGTAGATAGGGGACAATCAGACTACGAAGCAGAACATCCAACCCTAAACCACAGTTAACATCTTCACGATGATTATTTTTGGTACAAACAAAATATTCATCACACGTGTCCAACGATGGAAAGAGTCCCCTACCTGGCAAAGCCTTGTGGCAGTTCTCCCAGGCCGTACAGCGGGTACAGATATGGGCTCTTGCCATATCGGGCCAGAGACTCACTGTAAAGCTTTATCCTGTTGACTGCTTCCATGCAGGGTTGATCCAGGTAACTAAGGGCAGAACAATAAGAACAATCTAAATGCTACAAGCTGCAGCGTTTCACAGCAGAGGCCATCATAGTCATGTCCAATTACAGACACTGTTAAGACAAAAGAAGGCTACTAACTCATCTGTACGGTAGAGGGCAAGGGAGTGGCCGGTGAAGTCCATGACTTCCTGGCCCAGGTCAAACTTCTTGTATATTTCCCTCATCGTCGTCTTCTTTGGGTCGACACCCTCCATAGTCTTGGGGTCATTCTCATCAAAGTTGGCAACAAAGACCAGGAACTTTCTGAAGCGCCGCTTCTCAAACAGCCCCATCAGACCTTTGAGTGAGAGCGAGTTTAGAAAAGGAGGAGATCCATAACTAGAGCAACAAAACAACCTTCCACTAAACTGTTCAGTATCTAACTAGACTCACTGGATGCCAGGGCCTCCGTCTCCGTAGAGGGAACTTTATGGATTTTGGGCTTCTTGTACACAAAACTGCCTTCAACCACTTTGAAATCCAGGTAGCGAGTCACCTGTGTGATCAGCAGCATGCGGACCAGCTGACCTGCAACAAAGGAAACGTTCATCATCATCACTTCTAAGGATCCTTTTAATCGTTGCCCATTATTATATTATATTATATCGTTTCTTGTCTACCAAAGATCAGGGAAACTATACCGTTGGCCATGAGGAATTTAGGGACAAGGTCCACGTTCCAATCCCGGCCTTTTCCCATTGACTCAGGAGGGCTTCCGGGAAGGTTGAAGCGCTTGTAGAGCTGTAGTGAGACACATAACATCTGACCCACAGGCAACAGCTTCCACTTTCACAGAGGCATCTTAATTTCCTACTTTCACAAAATGAAATATGCTAATTCTATCATCACCACCTCTGCTGGGTAGAAGAGGAACGTGTGGTGTTTAAGAACAAAATGCATCTATGTTAAAAGAAGCCATTACCAGCCTTAAAATACAAACGTTCATCCTAACTCCACATCACTGTGGTGAACAACCAACTCAGAGATGTAAGAGGTCAACTTACGTCTTCAAGAGGCGTGATGGAGGCGCTATCACCTCCGTAGTAGGAGTTGCGATCCATGTGCAGAACCTTTTTCCCATTCACTGACATAATGCCTGATAAAATACATTCCTGTTGGGAGAGGCAAGTACAGAAGTTAGACTCAAGTCAACCACAGAGCTCTTCAGAGTGCTTTCCTCACACACGAGTTATAGGATATAATAATAATAATGACAAAAACACTAATAATAAAAATGATTTACTCAACAGGAATAGCTGTATTTACCAGGGTCAGCTCAACTGCATGCAGTGAAACATCACTTCATTGGTGGTTCAGAACTCGATTACTGCAGTGCAGCACGTGCTGTTATGTTTATACACATGCAGAAACGCTAAGATCTACACAGTTACACCAACAAATCTGTTTTTTAAAACTGCAGCCAATTCAGGAAGTGAACTTTTGTCAGACAACAATAGATTTACGCCTTCATCCTGACGGTAACACATACCACGCAAGTGTAACCTCCCTGATTCTGCAGCTAACCTTGTGCATGTCAGTTTTGCCTCCCATCACTTCCTGTCGGTCTCGATACTTTTAGCAACAGTCTGTAAAGTGTGAAGTGACTCAGTAGGTCAGGTCGTCTACATCACACTCGTACGGTTAAACTGCAGCTTTTTTTATTTTAAACAAAAGCAGTGTTTCTGTTCTGTTAATTCACTGCGTGATTCGGTCATTTGCACTTTACAATGTCCACATGTTACTGTTTCCATGACTTTCAATTTGCCACAAGACCCACTTTGACCGAACAGTATAGCACGCATGTCTGACATGTCTGTGCAGAGCTGAGAGGATGAGTGCTGCTTCCACTGGGCTTCAGAGGGTTGGACATGATAAGAATCGCCACAGTGGAATTCCCACCCAAACTCAATAAGATTAGAGCTGAGGACTTGTAGAAGTTAGCCACCAGTGTGAGCATCATGTGACTGTGGATTTTACTCTAAAGCAAGTTGTTCTACTGAATGAAAGGCTCAGGAGAATGTTTCTTACATAACAACCAAACTAAGGCAGCACTGACTGATGCCACCTAACGCTTACTGTCAACTTGCACCTGTGCCAGTACACACAATACTACAGCTTACTGGTAAACCACCTTTCCCATCAAAATATCCACTGCACAAAAACTAGCTGTTAAAAAAAAAAACAGTTAAAAATACAAATAAACTGAATATAAAAACTACAATCTAAGAAAAAGAAAAAATGGAAACAATGTTGCGCTTTAATTTAAAAAAAAAGATACAAAAACTGGATAAACAAAATGAAAATTTAACACATGCAAAACTATAAACGCCCTGCTACTAGCTCACTCACTCATCTCTGCATCATTTCTGCAACACTGTCCACGTTTGTCCAAAGAAAGTTTCATTTGCTCCAGTGAACTGGATCGTGACGACTGCTCAAAGCCTCACGCAGACACACCAAATAAATTAAATAAAATATGTGGGCCAGAGTTGCTGTAATGTGGCACAGCCACTCCTCTGAGGAGACGTGACTGAAGCCAACCTGCTGCTGCCTATAAAAACCGCGACTTTGAGAGAGGCCCGGAGGACTGTCAGCGGCAGGATTCATGCTGACAGAGGGGAAATCGTGCCAGTTCACCGTACTGTCAGGCAAAACATTACACCAACACAAAACAACACAAGCAGTGACAAAGTCCCAGCTCAATATTTAACACACGAAACCCACAAATATGAGAAGGGAAGGGATAGTCGGGGACAACAAAGACTCCATCTGGATGGCTTTCTCAAACATCATAGTCACATGTCTCAAATATAACCTGACTTTTAATTTACTAATAATGTAAAGAAGTTAACTGAAGATCTACAAATGTACAAAGTTGGTGTCAGTTGTGGATATAAGACTGATTTCTGTGCTTTTCTTCATGTCATGTGACCGTTAATGAGCCTGCCAGCTGGATAAAACAAGACAGTTTGAAGATTTGTTTCAGGCATTTTTACTATCAGAATTTAAAACCAATCTGATCACCTACAAATGCAGATTAAGACAAAAATAAAGCTATACTCTATAGTAATAAACTGCACTGCAGCACAGCCATGGGCAGATTAAAGGTCTACATGCAAACATGTGACGGGCTTATAAAATGAGAAAGGAAAGTGCCACATCCACAGGATCTCTCCTTTATGACACATTTTACAGCAGCACATGCAGAGTGTAACGCCTTTGGTTTTTACATCGGACTTTTAGCAGAGCCTTGACTCTGGATTATATTTAAGGCTTTTCATTTACCCATCAAGTCATCTCTGCTTTAAGTTTGTTTAGCCACAAACTAACTGGTGCCTTTCAGTAAGTCCCTTTGTTGCTTCCTTTTTTGTTGAGTCAGTTTCCTGGTTTTGTATTCAGTAATTTTGTCTCGCCTGCAGCGGTGTACTCCTCGCAGAAGAGAATCCCTCCTCTTTTTCTAGCCTGAATTTCATCTTCTTCTTGAGGGTCATAGCCCGAACATCTTGTATCAATTCCATAACTCATTAAGATTATCAGCAGTGCTTCAAACTCTCTTATTTTAACTTCTACGCTACTTTTCATAAGTGGAGTCTTGTGTTCCATCATGCCTCTGCACTAAAGTTACCTGCAGTCATTATTGTGACCGAGTACTTTTACTGCACTTTAAGTATCAATCTTTCAAAGTAAAGCACTTCTGCAAACACTGCAGATTCCTCCTACACATCAACTCAGATAGTTAATAGTGGGTTATTTAAAATGGAGAAATGCTTTACCTGACAATGGGAATAAAAACATTTTGCTGACCTCAAATTACAGAAACAAAAGTCTAGATAGTGACTATAGAAACGACTGACTTAGAGCAGTCACAGCTGGTTTATTTAACGTGTTCTTTGGTGTGTGGGGAGACGCTGACATGCCTCAAGTTTAAAATGGTCTTCATTTTGCAGCAGATGACTTTTAAGCTGGTGGAATAATTTCGTAGTACTGCTACCTTTAGCAGCAACAGTTTTACGGCATGTTTTGACCGCACTGTGTTCTGCATCCTCCTCGTGAAATCCAAACGGCAGCGAGTCTCATTCCCTTGCTCGTCTGAAGCTCCCGCCATATTTTTCCCTATCTGGTGGTATATAAACACAGAGTGCAGTAGGCCACAGGGGGTTAATATTGCCATGCCAATTTATACTTGACATTTACATCGAGTATACTCGATATGTCGCCCAGCCCTAGTTTAACTGCTGGTTTTGTCCTCTGGGCTCTGCACTGGTCACGTAACTGAAAAGGATGAATAGTGTCATTGAGTTTGTAACACACTTCCTTCCAGTATGAGGTTACTGTGCAGTTAATGGGATTTCCCATCTCTTCTTCAGCTCCCACCTGAAATGTTTCTACACCTGAGATGTGTCAGCATCTTTGCTACCAAGTCACTTGTATTCGTTCTTTTTCAGTTATTCACTCATTGGGAAGAAAAAGACATAAAAACACGCACACATTTTAGCCTCAGGTAACACGTGGTTTGCTTTGTGAGGAGGAGATGCCTGAGCCCCACCCACTGAGCCAGAGAGCAGCCAGGGACAGCTCGAGTGAATCGAAGGAAAAACATGCCTAACTTTTTATGCCCATCTGTTCAAATCTGCATATTCACTGTAAACTAATTGTTTCTTTTATCTTGTGCTTTTTGCTTTTACTGTTCGTGGTTGTCGTTGTTCTATGTGTTTTACTCCATTGTTAAGTGTCCTTGGGTGCTTTTAAATAACATTTATTATCATTATTATGCCTCAGTCTTTTCAACAAAACGCCTTTTAGTCATCCGTAGTCTAGATTCTCCATCCTTTATCACCATGATGATAACACTCTTATGTTTAAACTATCAGGACTGCTGGTTTGATGAAGGGTTTTAATGTCAAACTATAAACTGTAAGAAAACCCACAAATTGAGCATCAATTCATCCATTGATAGAAACACTGTCACTGGCTTAATTGGGCCAATCAACTTGTAGAGCTGTCACAACAATCTCTATACTTCTCAATAACTAAATGCTGTCCTACTCACATCTCCTGGCTGGAGTCTAAAAGCTTCTTACTCCAACTACCAGCATCATAATGAGAACCGGGCCACACTTAGAGTTTGGCATCTTGTGCCAAGCCACTCCTCTAATGTGTCGTCAGTAGTGGACAGATGGGGAACCCCGTCCCCCTGCCCCCCGCATAATAAACCTCCCAAAATCCAAGAAGGCCTGCCTAACAATTTCCATTTAAGACCTAGAGCACAGAGTGCACTTCACAGTGACAGCTGTTACCGTGCACTTACAAACGTTTTAAGACTAATTGTTGCCATGTACAACACAGCTATCCCTTTCTAGTTAAGCATCTGCCCCAGAGACAGGAAACAAAGTCAGATGAAGTTTCCTGGAGGCGGGGCTTGCACAGATTCCTGCATAACCTGCTCAGTTAGTAAACATAGCAACACCTTTGTCTGTGTTGTAGCAGAAAAGGAGAAGGGGAAGGTGGCAGAATACAGAAGTGAAGTCATTTATTTGCAGACTGAACTACTTCCGTGTGAAACTACACTATGCCACCTCAGTCTTTAAGTCTGCAGTGGTTCTGAGTGGTTGGCCACCAGCTCTAACTAAACTGGCTGGCAGACTTCTGGCAGTGTACTTTCAGTTCCTCAGCCTTGCTGGAACCACACCCAGTATCAGTCCTCAAAGTTAACCCGCTGTGCGCCTGCTCTGCTGCCCAGCATGAAGTCCTGGGCTGAAGCAACTCGATGCTTGCTGTCAAAACACGTCACTGTACAGCGACTCAACAAGGTGGTGACGACAATGGTACAAGCAGCAAGTTGGCTTGTGATTAAGCCCCAAACTAACCACTGGTTTATCGACATGTTTAAACAACAAAGTCAGGAAGTCTGTCCGAGGGAGTCGTTTTATTTAAAAGTACGACCAGCAAAGAGAGTCCGTTGAAACAAAGCCTACACATCCCCAATCCCACACACTCCACTCGGTACGTTAGTTGTTGGGGGGCGGCGGGTGTAAAAGCGAACTGAAAGTCGGACAGGATATATAACTTCAACCTGCTGGTGAAGTTTGCGACTGCAGTTACATTAACGTGTCCCAATGCGCCTCTATGCCAAATAGCTTCTCGTTTTATTAAACACGAGAATCTGCTGAGATTTCTTCATAGTGCTGTTCAGTTTGTAGTGTAGTTGTACTGCCGCACAGAACAGCGCTGAAAGGACACTTCAACGAGCTCAACATAGCTACAGCCGTAGAACTGCTTCCAGCAGGCGAGCGGCGGTGGGGACAGTTCCGACCCCAAGAATACATTCGATGACACCGCTACAACAGGACTGTACTCCGTCGTTAGCAGGCTAATAAAATAGCTTAATGTAGGTCAGCTAACGTTAACAGACTACTCATCCGTAGTCTAATCTTATCTTGACTGAGAAAAGCTGCCTTAATTGGCGCTCAGTTTCTGCATATCCAGACAATGAACTGCGCTAATTAAACTCAAGCGGTACTACAATACCTATTAAGGATACAAAACAGTTTGAGCGTTTCAACTTATCTCGAGCGAGTTAACAGTTGCTATCGTTAATCTTTTTCAGACACTGAAAGCAGCTGCCGATAGCACAGAGCTAGTAGTTGGGGTTAGCGTCTTCATTTAGTTTCCATTGCTTAACACGTAAACGCTCACGCTCGGTTAGCGGCTAAGCTAGCTACTTAGCATTAACCCTGCTGATTAGGCCCCGTCTTCTCCAGCGTTAACCGCGATGTTAACAGGTTGCAAATCACGCCCACGCGTTGTATGTTTTTCTCGCTCACCGTAAGCCCGGTGCCCAGAACGATAACGTCGTATTCTTCATCCATTTTTTCCAAAAGTCTTTGCTCTTCCGCTCCGGAATATGAGGAAAGAAGAAAATGGAGATCTGCGGGGCTACAAGTGAGAAGGGGCTGCGGCTCAGCGTCAGGCGCCTTCGGGGCGGGGCTTCTCAGCCTGTCAGTCACTGCAGGAAGAGGCGTGAAGAAGCGTCGTACCGGGTACCTGTGTGGGCCAATGGTGTGGACGCACTGCTTCACAAAGCACAGTGTTGCACCTGTGCATTACAGCCGAATCAGGTAGGGTGACCAGAACCCGACAGAGTAGCTACGGGCCAAACACTGTGTTGATGTGGGAAACCTTACCAGTGCCGGCAGGTAGTGTGACATATCCACAGCTAAATAACAATCTCATAAACTCTTTTAACGCAATACGGCCAAATATATTTAAATGTGACTCACTCATTAAGCATAAAGTACAATAAGGATAACATATGTATTTCTGGTCCACTGAGTTAGGCTTTATTATAGTCCATGTTTCTACACCAGTAGTTAATAGTTATTTTGTCTTGTAATCATAGGGTTCTAGCAAGACTGCATCCATTGGTTTTATGCCTTACTTGTCAATTATAGCAATTGATTGCCAATCATTACAGACATTTGACACACATACTGTGTCATTTCATTCGCTTGTGTGAAACTCAACAAAAAAACTACAGCAAACAAACGCTGTGGCTTCATTTTCTTTGTGATAGTTTCCATCACAGTCGCAAAAATTTACAGAACTTTTTAGTGATTTGCAACTTTGCCTGTTGAGCATAGCGTGGGCAACATGCTCAACTGCTGCAACAACATATATGCATGACACACCTGTTTGGCAAACAGAAAAGTCCCAAGTCCTACATCGGTGTGTGGGCTGCTTTGAGCTCATATAGACAGTCACCAAGACCAACATATTTAAGTAGAAACAACAGGCAGCCAAGCAGATTGTCAAACAGTGTCAAATGTAGTGGCTGACGATGAAAGCTGCATTTTTGTGTTGTGTCAGCGTTCCCAGGAACTGTCCTGGCAGGATGCAGAGTTTATCAGGTAAAGTGAGATTGCTGTTAGCATGATCGTGTCTAAACCTGCGTCTTTTAGCAAACACAAGGGTGACAGTGTTTATTGTAATCCACACAATCTGTGCAAAATAACTTGAATCACACTATTAGGCTTCAGCTTTTCTTTATTTCAATAAATTAAGAACTCAATGTCTCAAGGATTGATTACAGGTCACGTTCAAACACTTGCACTACGTGGGGTTTCCTGGCCAGCTGCCTGGCGGTTGTGCCGGACGCATCCTCAGAATCTTTGAGGCCGAGCTGCAGTAGCGTCCTGGCTGTGTCTGCGTGCTGCCCAATGCACGCCATGTGAAGAGCTGGGAGAAGAGAAACAGCAGTAAAAATCTGCTTCCTGTAATAACTGAGTTTGGTGGTGACATTATCACCATATGACAATGAAAAGACAAACTAACTCTGTTCCTATTTCCAACATATTTCCTGTAAATGAGTTTTATGAGCCAACAGATGACTCTCCCATTTCAGAAGCTTGGTGCTGTTTCTATAACACTGAAGATGTTACAGGTCACTATGGAGCACTGCGCTGATGAGTCTCTGCAGGTTTTCAGACTGAATGAATGCAAACGAGCGACGTGCACAGGTGTATGCAAAACACAGGAACAGCTCTTTCTTTGTTTGATGTTAGTGACAAAAGCAGAAGTAAAGCCGTCACAATATTAACTGTGCAGCTTTCACGTTATTTCAAAGAGTCCAACCAAAAGTTAATGAAGCCTGTAAACTAAAAATGGTGGATTTTTTATGTTGGTTCACTTGCTGCAGCGATGCATGGCGTGGAAAATGATGCTGCATCCCTATAACCTGCTCCAGTGCAAGATGTGTATGAGATAAGGAATCAGTAGGTATGTCTGTGAAGGTTCTCAGTCATCCAGGTCATCGTAGACAAAGGAGCTTGCAAAGAAAAGCGTCTGGACTTCTTTAAGTTACTTGAAGACGTTTCACCCTCATCCGAGAGGCTTCTTCAGTTCTAAGGTCAAATGGTGGAGAGTCCCAGATATAAACCTAGTGGGAGTTTCCCCCCACAGAGGGACAAAAGGACCCCCTGATGATCCTCTAATCGCCTGAGCCAAGGTGTGGAACTGGGTGTGGGTCCCAATCAGCCAGAGTTTCAGGTGAGTTCATTGTGAAACCTGGCCCCACCTTATCATGCGAATTCCTGAGGTCAGATGGCCCAGGGTGTGAGTGGGCGTTAAGGCGTCTGGGAGGGATCTCAAAACTGGATTATAGATGGCAGAGAGTTGGTGTCGTAAACCACCGCCTCTGTTCAAAGATGGCCGCTCACAGTGGACATAGATGCTTCTTTCACTCCTCTTTCAAACCATCTGTCCTCTCTGTCCAAAATGTGAACATTGGCATCCTCGAAAGAGTGACCTTTGACCTTTAGATGCAGATGAACAGCTGAGTCTTGTCCTGTGGAGGTCGCTCTTCTGTGTTGTGCCATGCGCTTGTGAAGTGGCTGTTTGGTCTCTCCAATGTAGAGGTCTGGGCATTCCTCGCTGCACTGTACAGCATACACCACATTGTTAAGTCTGTGTTTTGGAGTTTTGTCTTTCGGGTGAACCAGTTTTTGTCTGAGTGTGTTGCTGGGTCTGAAATGCACCGGAAAGTCATGCTTGGAGAAAACCCTCCTGAGTTTCTCTGATACCTTAAAGAACCTTAAAGAAGTCCAGACGCTTTTCTTTGCAAGCTCCTTTGACAAATCAGTAGGTACGAGATTACCGCCTACTGACCAATCAGCTCTCTGGAATATAGCACCATCGTTCCTGGAAGCTCCCACAGAACTCCGTGCATGGACAGTAGGAAGGTCTAAGGTTTCTTAAAGTCTTCTCTGATGAGCATCGACAAGAATCATGAAATAAAATTACTCAAAAAAACAAAGCATTAATCTAAACATTCATTTCTGTCTTAATGACACAGCTGCGACTCTGAGCCTTTATTCCTCGTGACATCAAACAGGCAAACTTTATTAATAAAGTGGAGCGACGTGTCAAAGCTCACACACTCACACTGCTGCTTTCAGCTTGTATTGTGTTTAAACTGTTCATATGTTTCTATTATTTTCATTTAAAATCAGTTGCTCTGCTGCCTGTGGACCTGTTGCCTCCTCCATGAAAACTTCACTCATCACCAGACTGATAAACGCAGTGTTCAAGTAACCAGCTGACGTCCATCACTGTGTACCAAGTATCCTGACTGTTAGTGTGCGTGAAGCCAGAAAAGATCACGTGTTATTTCCCCGCGTCACATGATCCGTATTATGTTTTCAGCTGCAGAGCACACGGCACACTGGACAGTTCATGGACGTCGTTGTTTGTTAAATAATCACAGATAATAATTATCTCTGAATAAGCTGCATGGTCAGAGAAAATAACTTTACATAAAGGCACTGAGAAGGTCATCCTACCAGTCCTCCCCTTTTTGTCCCGGGCATGAGGATCCGCTCCCAGCTCCACCAGTGTGTTTATAGTGGACGTGTGGCCCTCCTGAAAGAGATGCATGTCAGTGTCAGTGTGAGAAGGATCTGTAGCTCGTGCTTTGCCTCCAGGCTTTTATTCTCTTGTTATGTTCGGTATGTGAGTCTTGTATCAGCAGTCTGAGAAAACTGTTTATTCACTCTTCATGGCTACAACCACAGACGACATAAAACAGCCTCCTGTAATTCTTGTAATGGAGAGCACAGCCATTGCAGGGGGGTATGGACACTGCTAGCATAACGGGCAGGTTTGTGACGAGGCTCCCACACAAACGCAAAGCAGGAGATGAAGCATCGCCAAATATGTGCAAACATTTTTCTTGTAAAACAAAGAGGGGCAAGCAAAAAAAGTTTGGGAACCACTGTGCTATAGGAACCACGTGCAAAAAGGAAACACAAACTGGTGTGATATACCAACGTTACAGACATGTTTTATTTTCTCATCCCTCCAAATCCATGTGCATAATTCCAGATATGATGGCCACTGTAGGACAAACAAGCCACTGTTTGACTGTAGTGAAGAGACGCTGTCAGTCCACGATTTACCTCCACTGTCAATATCTATGTCAGTGCTCTCGTTTACAGTGATACTGATATCCTCAACTTTTCTATCAGTAAGCACTGCTTTAGCTGCTGTTAGCTGCTTTAGCTGTTGTTAGCTGCTTTAGCTGCTGTTAGCTGCTGTTAGCTGATTTAGCTCCTGTTAGCTGCTGTTAGCTGATTTAGCTGTTGTTAGCTGCTTTAGCTGCTGTTAGCTGCTTTAGCTGTTGTTAGCTGCTTTAGCTGCTGTTAGCTGCTGTTAGCTGATTTAGCTGCTTTAGCTGCTTTAGCTGCTGTTAGCTGCTTTAGCTGCTGTTAGCTGATTTAGCTGCTGTTAGCTGCTTTAGCTGCTGTTAGCTGCTGTTAGCTGATTTAGCTCCTGTTAGCTGCTGTTAGCTGATTTAGCTGTTGTTAGCTGCTTTAGCTGCTGTTAGCTGCTTTAGCTGTTGTTAGCTGCTTTAGCTGCTGTTAGCTGCGTTAGCTGATTTAGCTGCTGTTAGCTGCTTTAGCTGCTTTAGCTGCTGTTAGCTGCTTTAGCTGCTGTTAGCTGCTTTAGCTGCTGTTAGCTGCTGTTAGCTAACATTAAATATCAGTGAATCAAACATTGTTGGACACTTAGCAAATAAACTCTAATACAATGTGTAAATGTAAACTGACTGCAGTAACGTTTTTCCACAGTTTTCCCACACAGTGGAAAAACGTTATTTAATTTGTATAGCATGAAGGTCAGGCGTGGAGATGGGTCTTTATCAGTTCAAAAGCTGTAAAACTAATGAAAATACAGTAAAAACACTTCTGCACTTTTTCCAAAGCTGTGCAGTGGGCCCGATCAGAGTGTTTGCCGGGCCGATTCCGGCTCTCGGGCCACATGTTTGTATGTAATATTCCTTAAGGATGAAACTATTCCTCCTTCAAACCAGCGACCCATGAATTTCAGCGTCACGCCTCCACATCCTCCGCTCCACCAGCTGAGCCATGACGAGGCTCTGCTGTTAGTAAATATTAACCACTCCACACAACAACACAGCAAAATACCTGAAACTTCTCAAGTCTTCCCATCTTGGTCCCTTTCCTTACATTCCTACGCTGCCCGTTTATTTATTTATCTTTCCCAACCATTCCGAAACTTCCCACCAGACTGCTGAAGGAGACCAGAGGGAAATCTGACCTTGGCAGCGTAATGCAGGGCGGTGAGCTGGATGCTGGTCGCCCTCTGGTTCACCTCGACATTCAAGTCCTTCACCAGAAACCGCAGAGCCTCATCCTGGCCTGTGACGGCTACCTGGTGCACTGGCTGAGCCCCGAGTATGTCAGCAGCTGCTGCAGATGCCTGTGGCGCGCACACACACACACACACACACAGGTCAGGTGGAGACACTACATATAACTACGTCAGTGCAGAAACATTACTGCAGGGGACTGCTTTGCTCCACCTGGTGCTCGTCTAAAAGAAGCCTGGCCACAGAGATGTGTCCATTCCTGATGGCGTCCATGAAAGGCGTGACTCCACAGCTGTCAGTGCTGTCAGGCGTGTAGCCACATCTGGAAAAACACCAGTAAATGTAAGGATCAGTCAGACAAAGTTATCTGTGAGCTGCGAATCAGCATCAAGCAGGTGGAGCTGCATTTGTGCCAAAAGAAGTCGCATAAATTTAAGAGTGCAGAAATTTTCAGTGTCATAAAAAACAACTTAAATTTTATAAGATCTATCTATCCTTTGACTTCTGCGTCACATTTAAATACATTTTTATACTGTGAATTTGTCAATTTAGGGCATTTTGAGTTGATATGGGCGTTATATGTAAGAACTGCTGACAACTAAAGTCAGACAACATCCAGAGTTGACTGGATTTGGCGTTAAATATGCAGCAGAATTGGTCTCTATGTAAAATTTCAACATACCTGTCCAGCAAGACCTTAACCACCTCCTCACATCCATGCATTGCTGGATGAACAGAGAAAGTGCAAGTTATATGATTTCCCCTCACGTCACATCTCCACATACTGTAAGTACAGACACCTGCGGTGTGTAGTGGCGTCCTGCGTGTCCTGCTCTCCGTCCTCCAGACGTCTGGTGCAACAAGGAGCAGGTGCTGTATGACCACAGGGTCTCCCTCTCTGCAGGCGATGTGGAAGCAGTTCCAGCCGTCCTTGTTTCTCAGTGCGGGGTCGGCACCGTGGCAAAGCAGCTCCTGGATCACGTCCAGGTTCCTCCGAGTGCACGCCATCATCAGCGGAGTCCTGAGACAGAGACACAAATCTCATCTGACAAACAAACTTACTGCAATTGGTGGATATATTCATACACTCTTTGTAGAAGATCTGTCCCGTACTTACTAATAGAGCCACTAGGGGGCGTGGATAACCAGGGGAAATATGGAGTGAAGTTGGAAAGATAATGTGCTGATGCTGTCCTACTGACCTGTTTTTATTTGTTTCCTGCGCTACAATCATGGAACATATTATACAACGTGTAATATCTTCACATTTTAAGAGTAGCTTATGAAAAAAATAATATTACAATTTCTTTCATGTTAATTTTAAACGACCGTACTGAATACACCCCAAAGGAGCACACAGATACAGTCTGAGCACCACTGTAGAACAGTCAGTGTTTAATAGAGCTGGACTGTATCGTGACTTTCACGTGTCAAATCTCAAGTAAAGCCTGAATTTGAAATAATGTACATTTAATTTGTAATAACGTATTGTATTGTCGGCTATTTTTAGCCCCTTCGATTTCCAACTAGAAACACAAATTTATTGAAGTATATTAAAAAAAAGTAAAGCAGTTCCTTCAGGTATATTTAGCTAATATTACGCCATTTGTTTATAGTTGTCCTGTTCTGTCGAGTTAAAAAACGTCACTCCTTCGAGCCGGATTCGAACCAGCGACCTAAGGATATCAGCATTCAGCCTCTACAGTCCTCCGCTCTACCAACTGAGCTATCGAAGGGCGGTAACTCCTCCCACAGCGAAGCCAGCTTTAAAGTGAACCCAAGAAATATGGCGCTTACTTCTTCCTCCTTCCTTTTACAGTAGGGTTACAGTAATGTAGTAACATGTTAACAGGTTCTTTCTCACCAGTCAGCCTTCTTCAGACTGTCCACTTTGGCGCCTTCTTGGAGCAGGTAGCTAACACAGTCCTTGTGGCTCATGGAGGCAGCTTCGTGTAGCGGCCTCTTGTAGTCGTTGTTGTACACCTCTACATCCAAGCCAACCCTCTTTGTCAGGTACTTCACAACGTTCAGGTGTCCATGCCTTGCGGCGTAGTGCAGCAAGGTGTCTCCCGACTTGCCGAAGTGTTTGCTACTGACAGTTTGCGCCGCAGTCGAGCCGCCTAATGTTATGTGTTTCTCCAGCGCGGCTAACTGTCCGTCCTGAGTGAGCTTCACTAGCAGCTTCAAAGTGTTTTCATCCATGCTGGGTGGAAGTTAAATGCTGGAGCAGAAACTGGCCTACGGGCCAAAATAAGAACAGTTACTCTGAAGTGTTGAAGAACTCACGCTGGCCTGTTTACCAGCGCGATTCCTGGTTGAGCTGCTTAAAATCACGTGGCCAACCATGACCTAACCCTGTACCTCTGAAACCAACATAAAGCACGCAAGTGTTTGGTTTTTTACGTACTTATATCTTGATCAAAATTCTAAATATTATTATGAGCACTAATAGATTTTTTTTTTTGCAATTTTAGATTAAAATGACCTGAATTATACAGTGTGTACATATTGCTACAATTTGATGAGAAACCTTTTATACAACAGTCAAAACAAGGTTAGAATGCCGTCACTTGGATTAGGAAAGAAAGAACATCGTTGCCCTTATAGGAGGGCGTGGCCATGTGGATAGTGGGAGATGTAGTTGTTGTAGCAACGTGATTTGGCTCTCTAAACTTTAGAGAGTTCACGTTGCAAATCACTTTGCTCTTTACATTAAAGACAATTTTGGTCGTTTAGAGTCTAAATTGTCTTTAATGTAGTTAAATAATAAATAAAATTTAGGTTAATAAATGATTACTGGCATAATGTTAACACATCTCATGAGGGTAATTATCACAGACTTTCTTTTTCTCTCTCACAAAATACCAAAAGTGGATCAGATATTGCCATCACTGGTCTTTTAAACGAGATAATCCAGCATCTGGCTAACAAGAAGAAGACCAACAAGACGAGTCACATCTGGAGGAAAAGGTGGGGGGAGAGAAAAGAGTCTCAGTCCTCAGAGGACACGGACCATCAGCTCCACGAATGGGACTAGCTGTAACCTCCACGCTGTTCTTGCTGGTGAGTGTGTTTCAGACATTTGACTTTGTACAAATGATGGCTGTCGTATCAAAGCAGCACTGACACACCTTCATGCTTTGCCATCTAGAAGAGCTTTTTTTCTTCTTTTTTGTTCTACAGTTTTATGTCTGTTATGGTTGAATGCTGTTGTAATGTGTAAGGGTTTAAGTAAACAATAGAACTTTTTGTCATTTTACACTAACGTGCTCTGCTTAAAGATTTCCATCGAAGATTTTAACTTCAGCTCTCAGCGCTCGATGAAAGCGTCTGTTTCAGTGGGATCGGTTACTTCTCTACATTAATGGGTCTTTTTGGACAAACACAAACTGTTTTCAGAGGGATGGTTTCTGCACTGCACCATCACACATTCACACACTGTGAGGACTTTGTGCTGATGATGAAAACGTGGTTTTCTAAATCTAATATCACTCACTTGTTAGACTATTTTGTGGCACTGGTATAAACTGACACTGACAATGTGAAACTGCACTGAGATGCATTAGGAGGACATATTACATACAAGAATACTAAAGTGTAATTTCTGTAAATGATGAGTTGTTCAAATGCAGCCCAGCTGTTGGGCAGCTCTGCTCTTCCCAGCTAAAGCTAAGCAGTTCCAGATGTTTCTGAATTCTCTGAAGAGCAGCAAATAAACCAGAAACAAATGCAGGACACAAACTGCAAGTCCTGTTGTATTTCAGCTGACAGCAGCTCTGGTGAAAGGCTGCAGAGTAGGCGTCATTATGAGCTAATCAAGCTGCCATCCTCTCTGGGCAGATTTTACATTTTAAACTTAAAGCATAATTAATGGGGTGTTAGTAAGAATCCCTTATTTGTCTCATGACAGGGGAGATTTCACCCCCTCCATTCACTGTGTGAGCATTTGTTGTATTTGTATAAAGGTTTGAAAGGCTGGTAGGCAAACACATGCCCTGATGGAGCCGGCACCAAAAAGGAAGGAAATACTTTGGACTCAGCCACGTGTCAGCCATTGTCTCACTGAATCTGTGTCTGGTCACATCACTCTGCTTTCATGTAAAGTTATTTTTGTGTTACTTTTCACTGTAGCTTTTGTTTGAGCTTAGAAACAAACCTATTGGCTTAGGAATGATTGTCTACGTCACACTCTTCAGAGATACGAGCTTCCTTGCTGCTAGTGTTACGATTCCACTGTTATCATTCCTAATCCCACCAGATTGACACGATCCCGACACCACACCGTGACAGAGCCTCCCCCGTGTTTTACACATGCCTCTGGACTAGGGCTGCCAAGATTAGTCGACTAGTCACGATTACATCGACTATCAAAATCGTCGACGACTGATTTAATAGTCGACGCGTTGTTTGAAGCTTTGTAAGATCACAAAAGACGCAGGAATAAGTAGTAGGATTTAAGAGTGTAATAACGGACTGAAACAGAAGATGGCAGCACTGCATGTACAAGGATACCAGCTGCCGTTAAACCCTGAAGAAGAAGAAGAAGAAGAAGCTGTGTCCCAGAATTCATAGCGCAGCCCAGCTCAGTTTCCAACAATGGTGGCAGCTGGTTAGTTTTAATATTACTCTTATTATTCTTTCTGGGTCACAAAATAAACGTTTAACATATTTTCAGGCGAGAATGTAGCTGTGTAAACCTCAAATATCTGCTCAGTTTATCAAGACACCACATATTTTCAAAAGCGCTCCGACGTTTTCGGAGACGTCTGTTACCCACTAGCTCGATAGCTAGCCGGGAGCTAGGCTCACTAGAGCCGTGAGAACACCGGACTCTCGCTAATCGTTTTCAAACCCACCGCCGTCTTTCGCTACTCAGGTTAAACATGATATATAAGTCACTTAGATAACTTAAAAATGTTATTGTTTGACTTTTTTCAGTATTTTATTTGTTCCTGAGAAAATCGGTTTGGCTGAGATTAAAGTTATAGTTTTTACACAGCTGAATAAACATCAAGCAGACAGCTGATTATCAGAAGTGTGAGATGCTCGAGAATTTACTCCGGTGTCCTGTTATATTTTAGATAGCAAGGAGTTTATTAAACTTCACCGAAACAATCTGCAGATTTCATTAAAATTTAATCAACTATCATCTTGTCTTTATTGTTAGTTAGCACATACCTTACACACTTAAAGCTGTAAGCTAATGATAGTTATATAAGAGCAGATGCTGCTGGTGCAATAAGCTGTACATCCAATGGATGATGATCTGATTAGTCGGTGACTAGTCGACTATCAAAATAATCGTTTGTGGCAGCCCTACTCTGGACTCTCACTGCTGTACCTCTCCCCTAACCTCTTCCATACATACGGACAACAATTTGAATTGAGGCCGTTTCTAATGAGACTTTGACAAATGGTAGATGGGCCGAAGTCCCAGATCCAGCCCTCAGGTCAGGCATTTGCTGGATTTTACTCATGCTCTTCATTTGATTCAAATAGTTTTTTAGGCCTGCCACTCATTTGTCGTCCACGTGTACACAGCATGTGTCAGCTCTTTGGGAATCAGCTTGTTTATGTAAAATACTGCTTTATGTCTTTGGGCATTTTTTTGCAGATTCAACTAAAGAAATGGGAAAAGCTTTTATGACCAGATGCCTTTTTTACACTTTAATAGTAAGTGTTGAGTGACAGGTCAAACAAAAGAAATATCCCTCCCAGTATTGTCAGGTACTGTCCCCAAAATGACTAAAAAGCAGCCAAAGACTGATGAGGTCGGGCAGGAGTGGGAGTGATGTTTAGGGCGAGATCGGATGCTGCGCTGCGGTGACCCCTAAAGCGAGCAGCTGAGAGAGGAACACGTAAGGACTGGTTGTTCTGCACAGACGGCCTCTCTGCTTTGTGTTCGTGGGGTTAAAGCTGAACTCTGTTACCTCAGATTATTCACAGCTGTAGAAGACGCTGCTTCTAAACAGCAGTCAGCAGGTTGTTTGACAGTAACACTCCCTGCACTGCAAACGTATGAGAGCTGTCATCTTTAGAAATAAAAACACATTTCAGGGCTCCCCTCCCTGAGGGACCAGTCATATTACAAAATATTTCATCTTTTGCTTCTCAGAAGTGGCTTCATAGCTCTCTCCTTCTCTGTTTTGGTGTGTGTGCAGATGTCCCTGGAAGCAAATATAAAACATGGCTCTCCTGAGAAAAAGTAAGTGTAACCAAAGTGTGATGAAATGGATAAAGACTGATTCATGTTGTCCAGCAGTGTTAGCTGACATGTTCTTGTAGCTGAGAAGTAACGTTAGCAGATTGTGTTGTCTGCATGTGCTTTGCATTCACGTCCACTGTGCATCCACTGGGCAGCTGTTGCCAGTAAAGGTCCCCTCATTTTCCCCAGGAAGAGGAAGCAGCCGTGCACATGCACCAAATATCTATGGAATGGGATATGCAGATGGCAGCAGGCTGTAACGAGTTATCCCTGAACTGCATGCGGTTGTTAAAAAGTAAAAGTTGCATGTGTGCAAATTTCAGTAACTCCAGTATTTTTCACGCTGTTTTCTTTCTACAGAAAAGGCAAATTTTCCTCTTTACTCGCCTTCAGGAAATCCACCTTCTACTAGCCAAACCTTTAACGCTTAAATCGACTGGTAACTGGATTCTCATACTGTGAGAGCAATCCTTAAGTGCTTTCAATAATCCGTGGACAATTAGAGTTAGGATGCTGTGCAGACTCCAGTTAGCACTAGATACAGCTGCACAAAAACCAAAGTAAGCTTTGTAAGTGTTTGCAGACCCTCCTTCCTCTCTGGTGTGTCTCGCAGCTGGAGGAAACTAAGAAATACACAAAGCATTTTGAAAATGGACATGTTTTACTGTTTATAGTAACAGCTGATAATCACTTAATTATTTATGGGATGATTTATTCTCTTTCTTTGCTGTGCGACTGAGAATCACCATTGCTAGCATAAAGGTAGCAGTTACCTGCCTATTGTTGCAGCCGGTGTCTCTGTGAAGTCTTTTTTCTTTCTTTGGTTTAAAGCTTTCAGTCTCTTTAAGCTGACCTGAGCTAATGAACATCAGACTGTTGTCTGGCTCAGCCATCGGCCGCAAAGTAAAGAGCCTCATTTTTATTTTTTATTATTCTTACTTGTACTTTGCTTTGACTGTGTTGGTGGAGGCTCAATCTGATGTCGCCGTGCTGATGTTCCTGGATCAACATCGCAAGTGACCAATCACACTGTAGTGATGGAAACACCATCACATCACACAGCCCTGACCACATCCTGACCTGTTTCCCTGAGTGGACGGCTATGATGTCACAATGCTGTGATTGGTCAGATCCAATGTTGATCCTGGACAACATGAGGATATCAGCTGATGGAGAGGAATAGAGAGGGTCAGAGGGAGTTTCTGTCTCTGCTGATGTAGAGAGAGCATGTGATAGCGTTTCAAAGGAGGACGTGATGATGGAGAAGCTGACAGATGAGGTCAGGCACAAGTCTGTGGTTTATGATGTTCCTTCTAAACGTAGACAGCTTTTGTTGTTTTATGGCATCAATCTGCTTTGAGACAAACTTCTTTAGTTTTGCACTCAAACTCTGACTGATCGCGTTTCAGTCAATCGGATCCTGCTGGTGCTGCTGGTGCTGATGGTGTGCCTCCTCCTGCGCAGTACACTGCTCCGAGCCTCCACTCGGCCAAGACTCTCAGGTGCGTCAGCGTCGATCTTCACTACTTAATCTGAGAAATACTCACTAATGCTCCAAATGTGAAATATGTTACTTTAAGTGAAAATGAGCCCACTGAGATTGAGCTTAAACCAGTCTAAACTCCTGATTCCTGACAGAGAACAGGAAAAAAGTTTCTCAGGAACACGCTGCAGAAGCGCATGATGTCGTGCCCGTCGTCATCTGTGCATCAGAGGAGCGCATGGGTGCCTCCATGGCAACCATCAACAGCATCATCAGCAACACAGACGCCAGTGTTTTCTTCTACGTTGTGACTCTTCGTGATGCTGTCAAACTCACCAGGTGCGTCTTTGAACTACAAAAATATGAACCGCACTTTGTTCCAAATGTGGACATCAGTGGTTTTCTCCCAGTATTGTTGCCCAAAGTGAGTATTTCTCACCTAATCTTCCTTTTGTGTCACGTAGGAGGTACATAGAGAAGACAAAACTCAAAGGCATCCGCTACAAGATAGTGGAGTTTAACCCGATGGTCCTTGTTGGAAAAGTGAAGCCAGATTCATCTCGACCTGATCTCTTACATCCCGTGAGTGCTGCGTCTGCATCCGTGCCATCAGCCGAACCAAGCACAGAGTTTCTGTCTCAAAGAAATAAAAAACTTTGTTTTTGCAGCTCAACTTTGTGCGGTTTTACCTCCCTCTGCTCGACATCCTCCACTCCAGGGTGATATACTTAGATGATGACATCATCGTGCAGGGTACGCATGTCTACAATCAGTCTGATAAAATGACTCCATATTAAACTGAATGATTCAATAAGTGTTTAAATAATCTTTACACACATGTGTAATCTTCTACATTAGACACAACTGTGCTAACGAGCAGCGTCACACAGAGTTATTAAACGGCTGAATTAAGAGGTCGACCCTGACATGACACCCAGTGAAGTCAAAGGAGCCCTTTATTGTAGTGATGGGATTTCCGGCTCTTTTTAGAGATCCGGCTCTTTCGGCTCGGCTCACTAAAAAGATCCGACTCTTTCGGCTCCGAACCGGCTCTTCAGGTTGTTTTGTTGCTTTAATTATTTAATCATTAACAATAATATAAAATTATGCAGAAATGGAATTACTAATGTAAAAAAAAAGTGGTTTTATTTATATATGTTTATATATAAATATATGCGGTGCCCCCTAGAGACAAAACACGTACAAACTCCAAAACACATTTCTAGCATGAACTGAACTTCCAAAGCAGAGCTACTAGATCACTTAAATTACACAATTGAAAGCATATGTGTATTGTTTGTGTATTTATAGACAAGCACTCATATATATTCAAATAATTTAAAAAAAAATTCATTTACCTGTTACTACCACACACCAAATCCGGTCGTTGGTACTTGCTGGCTTGTGTAGCCACTAGGTAACAAAAGCTCAACACTGCCCCCTAGCATCCTGGAGCACTTCTGTTGTCTTTTGTACGTGTTTTGTCTCTAAGGGCCACCATAAATATACTTTATTTATTCACTCCACATAAAATGTAATAAATAAATCATATAATACAAAAAACAACTATTTACATTTTAAACTTTTAACTATTTAAATTTTCAGCTTTTTCCTTTTAAACAAATTTAACGTGAAACAACACAAAACACTGCAAACCACAACACAATTAAATATAAATTAAAATATTAAAACAAAAAGAAGATGCACATTCTCTGTCATATGGGCCTGCATGATTTCTGAATCCTTTATCATCTGCAACTGAAAATAGTGGATGATTACTATACCTTTCTAATGTGACGTTGTTGTCCCTCGCTCTCTTTCTCTGGCTCTGTTCCTGTGCTACTGCGAGTGTAACTAACGCCCCTCCCCCCTCTGCCCAGCGCAAAGTACAGGCCGCGCGTGCGGAGTTTAGCGGGAAAAAGGGCGAGAGAGAGGGCGAGAGAAAGAAAAAAAAAAACTCACGGCTCCCAATAAGGAGCCGGCTCGCGTCGTTCACGTCAAAGATCCGGCTCTAAGAGCCATTTCGTTCGCGAACGACCCATCACTACTTTATTGGCTCCTAGAGAACTAACTACACCCAGAAGATCTCTCAATAAATACATCATTATTTGCTTTACTCGGGTTCTGTTTGTTAATTATTAAAATGAGTTTTAGGATCTGAAACATGAAAGTGTGACGAGTATCAGGATGGGGACAGATACAGCACTGCAGTCTGGTTGTGTTTCAGGTGACATCAGGGATCTGTTTAATATCCAACTGAAGCCAGGACACGCGGCTGCTTTCGCCACAGACTGCGACCTCCCCTCCACACACGAGATGGTGCGCAGCGTCGGGATGCAGGTGGATTTTTACGGCTTCTGTTATTTTAGACTTTTATGCCTCGTGTAAATCTCACATTAAAGAGGTTTTATTTGACATAGTAACATGTGGGAGGGATTCAGTCATTATTATTTGGTATTCTCTCCTCTGAGCTCGTCCCCTAGACAACCTACATGGGCTTCCTGGACTACAGGAAACAGGAAGTGAAAGACCTGGGCATCAACCCCAGCGACTGCTCTTTCAACCCTGGAGTCTTTGTGGCAGATATGAACGAGTGGAAGAAGCAGAAGGTCACCAAAGAGCTGGAGAAGTGGATGGAGGAGAATTTCAGGTAAACTCCTTAAACTGGTGTCAAATGTTACCAATATGAACAGTAGAGTTGGTTTATGAAAGTTTGATCTTATTTTACCTTGAAAGAGAGGTCAAAGGTCAAATGCTACATATTTTAGATCTCTATACGGTACTGTCTATACGTCGACAATGCACAGCAAACCTGTACGGGATATCACGCCCACGCGTGTCCTGGCTGAAGAAACCTTTATTCACATGTGATGACACGCGCACACCCGCCTGCACATATAGCCGCTGTCATCACAGTCGTCAGTTCTTACGCTCTTCACCTCTGCTGAGTTGGGCTGCCCCTGCTGGTGTTAGCTAGGGCTGCCACAAACGATTATTTTGATAGTCGACTAATCCGATCATCATCCATTGGACGTAAAACGTACAGCTTATTGCACCAGCAGCATCTGCTCTTATATAACTATCATTAGCTTACAGCTTTAAGTGTTTATGGTATGTGCTAACTAAAAATAAAGACAAGATGATAGTTTATTAAATTTTAATGAAATTTGCAGATTGTTTCGGTGAAGTTTAATAAACTCCTTGCTATCTAAAATATAACAGGACACCGGAGTAAATTCTGGAGCATCTCACACTTCTGATAATCAGCTGTCTGCTTGACGTTTATTCAGCTGTGTAAAAACTATAACTTTAATCTCAGCCAAACCGATTTACTCAGGAACAAATAAAATACTGGAAAAAGCCAAACAATAACATTTTTAAGTTATCTAAGTGACTTATATATCATGTTTAACCTGAGTAGTGAAAGACGGCGGTGGGTTTGAAAACGATTTGCCGGGAGTCCGGTGTTCTCACGGCTCTAGTTAGCCTAGCCCCCGGCTAGCTATCGAGCTAGTGGCTAACAGACGTCTCCGAAAACGTCGGAGCGCTTTTGAAAATATGTGGTGTCTTGATAAACTGAGCAGATATTTGAGGTTTACACAGCTACATTCTCGCCTGAAAATATGTTAAACGTTTATTTTGTGACCCAGAAAGAATAATAAGAGTAATATTAAAACTAACTAGCTGCCGCCATTGCTGGAAACTGAGCTGGGCTGCGCTATGAATTCTGGGACACAGCTTCTTCTTCTTCGGGGTTTAACGGCAGCTGGCATCCTTGTACATGCAGTGCTGCCATCTTCTGTTTCAGTCCGTTATTACACTCTTAAATCCTACTACTTATTCCTGCGTCTTTTGGGATCTTACAAAGCTTCAAACGACACGTCGATTATTAAATTAGTCGTCGACGATTTTGATAGTCGACGTAATCGTGACTAGTCGACTAATCGTGGCAGCCCTAGTGTTAGTCTCCAGTGTTAGTTGGTGTGTAGGCTGCCCGCAGAGCGCTAATTTCAAGTTTTGCTGTGCAGCGTTTTGCTGTGCATTTTGGAATGGACTCCAAGAAGCGAGCAAAGCAGAAACCTTCTGTTCGCCCTTGTCCTCAGGGATGCGGTTTCTCTTTGCACGACAGCGACCAGCACAATGCCTGCCCTGTCTGCCTGGGGATCGTCCACGCTAGGAGAGCGTTGACGGAGCCCGAAGCCTGTGCGTTTTGTCGCCAGCTCCGGCGCTCGACCCTGGAAAGACGGGTGACGTTTGTGGAAAAAGTGCTGGGACGCTCCGCTGTCTGAAGCCCGTCAGCGCTCCCCAGGAAGACGATGACGTGCTGGTCATCGGCCTGGACATCCATGGTTTGTCGGAGGATGAGCAGGAGAGCTCATTGTCGGCCCAATGTGCCGCCGCTGCTGTGCCCCCCGGCCTCGATGACACCTCTCTTTTCTCCCTGTTTCGCCGTGCTGCTGAGAAGCTGCAGGTGGACTGGCCCTCTCCTCCACCAGCTCAGAAGCCGTCGCGGTTCGCGGGTTTTTTATTCCCACCGGAGCCCGCAGCAGCCAAAAACTGCCTTCCCATGTTCCCAGACTTTGTCTGCGAGCTAACAGCATCATGGGACAAACCTCTGTCTACCATCGTCACAGTGCCCGGCTATGGACAGTACATGGAATAGCTAACCTACGCCCTATGGAGCCGTCTCTTGCTGCTTATCTGGCCCCGTCCCATAACCATGGTGTCGGCGGCCCCACAACTCTGCCGTCCAAGCACTGCAGATTCTCTGCTTCGCAGCTGCAGAAGATTTATCGGGCTCAGGCCGGCACTGCTCGCGCCATGAGCTCCGTCACCATGCTCCAGACGTACCAGGCAATGTGCTCGGATCGCTGGTTCCTGATGACAGCCCGCTGGCACCTCTTCTTAACGAGGTCAGAGTCACCACAGATTACATCCTCTGTACCTAGTGCTGCCGTTCGGGCTGACGCCCGCTCCTCGCACCTTTGCAAAATGTGCCGAGGCAGCGCTAGCGCCCCTCAGAGAGAGGTGCATCTGCATCTTAGCCTACCTGGACGACTGGGCTCTCGTAGCTTGCTCCAGAGAGCAGGCGGAGACGCAGCTGTCACTGGTTCTGTCACACATTCAGACACTGGGGTTCTCTGTGAACGTTCAAAAGAGCTCGCTAATCCCGAGTCAGCAGATTTCGTTCCTCGGTTTGGAAATATGCTCGCTTTCCAGCCGCGTGCGTTTGTCAGAGCACAGAGTGGCGGCGTTTCATCGCTGCCTCGCTCAGTTTCAGCTGCGTTTCCAGACCATATTACGTTTGTTGGGCATGATGGCATCTATGATCGCCGTAGTGCCACTTGGACTGTTAAAAATGAGAGTGTTTCAACGCTGGACTCTCTCTCACCGTTTGCATCGCGTCACCTCCGGAGGAGGCTGCCGGTAACCGCGTTAAGGAGGCTGCCAGCTCGCCGTCCTTGGAGGGAGCCCGGGCTGCTGCATCAGGGCTCTCGGATTGGGAGGGTGTTGTTTGCAAGGTGGTGTCCACAGATGCGAGCTGTTAGCAGTGTTCTTAGCTCTAAAGCATTTCCATCCAGTCCTGGAGGGCCAGCATGTCTTAGTCAGGACGGACTCCTCCCCTGTTGAAGCTGTCTCGCTCTCTGCTGGTATGGTGTTCATTTTCTCTCTCTAAGAGCCACCCATACCCCGAGCCACCTGAACCTGGGGCCGGACCTTCTCTCCAGGGGGGTCCTCTGGTGAGAGCATGGAGGTTACACCCTTTAATAGTGGCTCAGATTAGGGATCTATTTGGCAAGGGGCAAATCTCTGTGGCACCTTCATGCTTACCTGCTGAAAGGTTAAACTTGACTGCTAAGGGTTTGCCACTGTTGAAATCTCCCAGTTCTTTGAATCTTTGGGCTGAAGGAAGGACACTTACTCGGTGTATAAATGCTCAATCAACAATCTTTTATTTCCATACAATTTTCACACAATGAGCATAACAACCATCATGATGGGGAGAGGTGCCTGAGAGGGTCACAGCAAGTCTCAAAATGGTGATGTGTTACACAGCTTCTTATACTTTCTACTGGCCCCCACCTGGTCGTAAACCTAAACATTCACACTCTCTTATCTGTCGTGGCGCCTAAGTTATGACCTCGGGCTCCCTGTCTTTCTACCTCCTACAGGAGTGGGGGCACAGAATGTTGTCTGCTTTTGCTATCACTGGACCAAGGTCCTTCACACGCAACCTTCTCAGAGAATGATTTAAGCAGTCTGACATGACAAGAAAACAGTGTAAAACATTCACAGCAGATAAATGGTGGCGCCCACCTGTCTAACAGTACCCAAAGGATGGTCACATTCTTTTAATCCCCAGAGATATACTTGAACATTTGTCTATCCTACTACCAAAAATATACTGAGACATTTTGTCTAACATACTATAAGAATATACTGCGAAGGGGGTCATGTTCTTTAACCTAATCTCACACCACCTAGTGTGATAGCGACAATTCAGAGCGCTAGGGCCTCATCTACTAGAGGCTTGTGCGCCTACAAATGGCGAGCCTTTGAGCAATGGTGCCAGGACCGCCACACTCTCCCATTTCAGTGTTTTGACATTCCCGCAGGAGCTGCTGGATAAGGGCCTTTCATTTTCAACAATTAAGGTTTATTTAGCAGCTATATCTGCTTGTCATATTGGCTTTGACGGGGTGACACCAGGTGCACATCCCCTCGCCATACGTTTTCTGAAAGGAGTTTGCTGGCTGAGGCCCGTGCTTAAGTCCAGTGTCCCTGCTTGGGACTTGTCTTTGGTGGTCTTTGGCGTTTGAACCCATTGGGTCTGTGGATATGAAATTTCTTTCATATAAGACTGCGTTTCTTCTCACTTTGGCTTCAGCAAAGCGAGTGGGTGACCTTCATGCGCTCTCTGTGCATCCCTCCTGCACACAGTTGTCTCCTGATGGTCTCAAGGTCGTATTGCGTCCAAATGCTGCCTATTTTATCTTATAACTCAATGGAGTTTGAGTTGCTGAGCTTTTGCTCCCCTCCTTTTGCACCTGAGGAGCAGAGGAGGATGCATTCTCTTTGTCCAGTGCGTGTGCTCCGCACCTACATTGAGCGCACTCAGAATGTGCGTTTATGTGACCAGCTGTTTGTCTGCTTCGCTAATCCAAACAGAGGCAGAGCTCTGTCCAAACAGAGGCTGTCCCACTGGATTATAGAAGCTATCTCACCAGCGTACAGCACCACAGGTCTTGCTTTGCCCCACGGGGTGAGAGCTCATTCCACCAGGGGGATGGCAACCTCATGGGCTCTTTTTAAAGGGATGCCTGTAGCTGATATTTGTGCGGCAGCTATTTGGGCATCACCGCACACTTTTGTGTGGTTTTATCGGTTGGACGTTACAGGCCCTTCAGTGGCTCATGCTGTCCTTTCTGCTGGGTCTACCGCTCACTAAGGATGTGGTGGTCCGATTCCGGTTCGGTGGCTGCTCTGTGGGGCATGTATATATGTCCCATACTTTTGTGTTGTACCGAGTGAATCGACTGAAAGGGAACAAATAGTTATGTCTATAACTTCTGTTCTCTGAAGGAGAGGAACGAGGTACAACACAAGGTGGCCCCACTGAGCAGTTTGGCTCGGTGAAGAGCGGCAATCAAGGGATGACTGTGATGACAGCGGCTATATGTGCAGGTGGGGGCGTGCGCGTGTCATCACACGCCATCTGCCTTAAAGGCGTGAATAAAGGTTTCTTCAGGCAGGACACGCGAGGGCGTGATATCCCGTATTATGTGTTGCACCTCGTTCCTCTCCTTCAGGGAACAGAAGTTATAGACATAACTATTCGTTTGCATGAATGAGCATGCAGCTTGTGGCCACGCTGAGTGGAACTGAACTTTACTCAGCTCACAAAAGTCTTTCCTACTTCATCCCAATTACAGAGTTCTTTCAGATGTGGTCGGCATGTCTGAATTATGCACAGAGTCCTTTTGCATGCGTGCTGTGACACACAGTTCCATCTTTTTATCTTTGTTTATGTGGTTTTCATTTGTTCATGTATTGTTTGTCTTCAGTCACTTGTTCTTGTTCATTGATTAGGTTTAAGGACTAAAAAGTCCTTCCCCCCACGAGCATATTGATCCCATTAGCAGGTTATGTGATGTAAACTGTTTTGTTCGGAGCCTTGCAGACGTAGCTGATGCAGGCTCACTGGTGTATAACAAATCTCTTTGTTTTGTTTTCACTGGCCACTTGAAGCATCTGATTTTTAAACCCTTCTCACCAACAGACAGAACATATACAGCAGTGCCATGGCAGGGGGCGTGGCAACCCCACCCATGCTAATCGTGTTTCATGACAAATACACGATACTGGACCCTCTGTGGCACGTCAGGCACCTGGGTAAGATCTTCACACACAGCTGGGATATTAGTGCCAGCGTCAGCTCAGTTTCCAAAAAGCTTCGCTGTGTGTCCAGGCTGGAGTCCGGATGTCCATCACCCAGAGAGCTTCCTCCAGGAGGCGCACCTCCTGCACTGGAATGGCCCGTTCAAGCCCTGGAATTACCCTGCTGTGCATTTAGATCGCTGGGAGAAGTGGTTCATCCCAGACCCCTCTGGAAGGTTCTCTTTGGAACGTCCTGACGACAGCTGAGGTCTGTGGCGGCGGCACCAAGGACCTGTCAGAGGGTCACGTGACGAAAGAGTAAATCCATGAATGTAACACTGAAAAACACCAAACTGTGACCTAAAGAGTGTCTGTACTGGAAACACTCGCAGGTACAAATATTACTCATTACTTTCAGCAGTGGCTTCAAAGAGAACATAAGAGACTGAACTGTTGTGTGTTTGTGAAACGTGTCGCATCATAAAAACTGTATTTCAAACCTAACATTTCAGATTGTTTCTTATCTTTATATGTTTTCCATACTGCTTCATATATCTGTATAGTTCTTCTACCCAGGATATATTACTGATACATTAGTATAACGTTTCATTTAGTGTGCAGCTCCAGTGATGGGCTAAGAGACCCCAGGAGCCCTGAGGACTGTGAAAAGGTGGTTCAAAAATAACGATCTGCAGCCTTAAAGGCCGCATTTTAAGGCCGATTACGTCACCGCGACGCGACGAAGGCTGTCCCAATTCAAAGGCTGCTCGAAATGCGGCCCTCAAATGCGTCCTTCATTTCCCTGAATTTTAAGGACGTGGCGGTGTAGACTTCGTGGCCCAACATATCCCAGAATGCATAGCGTGGCGGTGGGTGTGGATAATTTTGCTGAAAAAAATGGCAGATGAGGGGCGCCCGAAGAGTAAACTTAAGTAAGTACTGAATATTATGTCACTTATTTATGTGCAAATGTTTAATAACGAAGAACATTAAAACATTACTGTTGGCCACATGTCAGCAAAGTCATGTGACATTAGTGACGTTTGTACTAACTTGGTTTTAAAGCCTTTACTTTAAAATATTCGCCGTTCAATAGCTGAGCTTAATCAGAGAATGATCAAAGCTCATGTAGAAACAAACAAACAAATGAACAAAAGATTTTCTCCTTCATTTCTGTCAAACAAAGCTGTATGAAACGTTTCCAGCTGTCAGTATCATGGTTGCTAGGCAACCTGGGCAGCGCGACGGAGGCTAGCCCGTCCCATTTCACAAGCCTCGCACTTCCGGGCTTAGCGGTCTTTAAGTACGCGGCCCTTGAGGATTGTTGAGGCTGCGTACTTTAAGGCTGCAGACCCTGAATTGGGATACAACCTGTGTCCGCCCTGTAACGACGGCTGTGCTGGTCTCTTTTGCGCCCCCAGCAGGTCAGACACATTTCATGTGAACTTGAACAGGCACACTCGTCGTTCCCAAACATGAATCCAGTGACTCTGTTCATGCCTCTTTTCTCTGTCTCACCTTTGTGAGCGAACAGTCGTTACATTCATGCTTCCTCAGACAGAATACGGCGGTCATTTGTGCAGTCAGATTTTCAATCGAACCAAACATCTACTAAGTCAATCACCATTTAGGTTTCCTTTTCTTAATTTGCCTTTTATAAAAGTGGCTCAGTGCAGATATAAATATATCCAGGCACACTGGGTAGTTCATATGATGGTAAAAGGTAAAATCACTTCATGCGTGTTTGAAACTGCGACAAAGTTCACAGCAAGAAGTGGATGTAAGTAGAAGTCACAGTGGATTTGTTTCTGGGACGAGCACTTTCTATTGTTGTTATTACTCTTTAGCTTCATGTTGCACTCACTGCTTGACTTGTTCAGCCCCACAAACGTCACGTGTGAGCAGAAGGCAGCCTGAAGTTTCCAGATTTGTGCCTTTCACAACATGAGCTCCGTTACTGGTTACAGCCACCAGAGGGCGTGATGCTCCTGGTGTCTGTACTCGACTGTCACTGCTGCAGTTGACTGAAGAGCATTTGACAGACACATGATTCCTCCTGAGAACAACATAAAAAACAAACACACACCTGACCATAGCACCTCATTCTATTTAAATGAGTTTATTTTATTTATACAGCACCAGGTCACAACATCAGTCGCCTCAAGGTGCTTTATATTGTAAGGTAGATACTTTGGTGACAGTGGGAAGAAAAAACTCCCTTTTAACTGGACTGGTCTCATAATTCAGACGCCCTCTACAGGAAAGGGCAGAGCAGACTGTACCTGCTGTGGAGACTCAGGTCGTTTGGAGTGGAGGGCCCACTCCTGAAGACCTTCTATGACTCTGTGGTGGCCTCAGCCATCCTTTATGGTGTGGTCTGCTGGGGCGGCAGCATCTCAGCTGGGGACAGGAAGAGACTGAACAGGCTGATCCACAGGGCCAGCTCTGTTCTAGGACGCCCTCTGGACCCAGTGGAGGTGGTGAGTGACAGGAGAACGGTGGCTAATAGGGGTGGGGGAAAAATCGATACTGTGTAGTATGGTGATATTTTGTTTGCTAATAATGTATGGATACAGGGACAGCAGAAATCGATACTTTGTTACAAAAAGGTTTTTGTGCTCTGACTTCAGAGCATGTTGATCCTTTTTCTGAGCAAGAATCCTGACATTCCTTCACTGTCCAAATGTGTTTAACTTTTTTTTGGCAGCAATAAACATGACAGTTTACTTATTTTAATTTAAGACATGTTTTATTTTAATTAAGTTTAAAACTTTTTTATTTAATGTAAAATTATATTTTGTTTTAATTTACTTTCAAATTCTTCAGTTGCTGAAGGGGCTGCATAGTTTTCATAAACTGCATAGTTCAGAATAGCTATAATTGTACCAGATGGTTGATTCAGTTAAGTTGGACTAGACTGTAATACAAACCGTTCAGTTTGTCAACAATAAAACTGAAATGAGAGAAAGACTGAGTGTGAGACTTTGATATTAGAGAAAATGAATATTGATAAAGTTTACCTTTATGTACAGAATCTGAATATCGCAAAATATTTTTAAAAATTGCAATAATATCGTATCGTGGGATGTATGGTGATTCCCACCTCTAGTGGCTAAGCTGTCATTCTTCTTGGACAACATCTCCCCCCTCATGCAGGAGACTGACAGCACTGAGCAGCTCCTTCAGGGGCTGCAGCACCCACAGTGTGGGACGGAGAGATTTCACAGGTCTTTCCTCCCCACTGCTCCCACGTGCAATACTCTTTTCTAACAAAGTTGTATTTTTACTCAGTAGTATATATTATTCTATTCTGTACAGCTGTGTTCTCTAATGTTTGCTATGTAACTTTGCACTGTCACTTTCTGTTGTAACAAAATAAATTTCCCACGTGTGCGACTAATGAAGGTGATCTTATTTCATAAACAGCAGGACCAGGCTCAGGGAGGGGCGGGGCCATCTGCTGGGACCGGAGAGAAGGAAGACGGGATAAAGACATGCTGAGAAACTGTTATGTTCTCTGTCCTTGAGCTCTCGCCCTCACACACGTGGTCACTTTCCCCTAAAGAGAGGAGTAACTAAAATATTTTTATTTCCTTGTTTAATCTGGTTCTCTTCATCTGCTTGTAGGATCTGTGTAGGATCCACTGATGTGTACGTTTCCAACTTTTCCTTCAGTGTTAAGCTTTGTCTGTTTTGTGTGTCCATTTATTTTTGTGTCCTCGCTGCAGCTCTGTCCGACTGCATCGTATAAGGAACGCAGCGGACGTGGACGCTTCAGGCTTCACTTATAAAATAGCAGAGCTGGATCACCTCTGAGGAGTGACAGGATCCTCTGTAAAGAAGTGCAAACAGACTTTGAGTACAGCCAGTGAAGTCAGCATATCTGAACCAGAAATCAAAGAGAAATCAAGAACAGGGAGTACGCTCACAAGGACAGGGTCAGAAAAACGCCTAACGCATCCTTTTTCTGCCCACGTCTCTTCTCATCTGTGTTGCAGTTTCCAGGCTTTTATTTCTGCATTTCCCTACTTTAAATGTCTGCTTGTTTATTGCTGATATTGTAATAACATGTGCTTTTGTTCATAGATGTAAGAGCAGCTTCCTGCCTGCAGCGTCTGTGCTCCATCTGTCTGGACGTGTTCACCGTTCCAATGCAGACTCAGCTTCTGAGCAACTACGGCACGCTACACGGCGACGCTCGTGTCCCTGTTTTTCACATTAAACTGCACTTTTATTTCTGCTGCTCACGTTATGCAAACAGCTGCAGGAGGAACAGACTGACAGCAGTTTCCCATTCCCGAAGTCGGTTCCATCCACCGAAAACTGGACCGAGGGCAAAGTTGAGCCGTTATGTGGAGGCAGAAAGAGAACTGTTGATAAGCTGCAGGAGACGCTCAGAAATGTACGAGCTGTGCAGTAACTGTGAAGTGAAGAGGGCCTCGAAGTATGCAGTGGATGTGACTCTTGGTCCTGACACAGCAAATATCTATCTCATCCTTTCTGATAATGGGATCAGCCCTGGAACAGTCAAACAGAACGTTCCAGACACCCAAAGAGATTTTCTGTTATTGAGTTTGAGGAAAGCAGCCAGAGTTAGTTTGAGGTTCAGGGCAGGAAGACTGGATCTTAGCCCAAAGACTGTGAACAGGAAGCAGGCAGTGAGTAGCTGCTGGGCTGTTTGGCCTCACGCGGTGGCTGTTTGTGGACCCTGAATCGGAGCTGGTCACTTTTATAATATAGATGGGCCGTATGATAAAGTGTTACACAGAACAAATAAAGTATGAACTGAATCACCTCCTGTTCTCCTTTGGAAATAAGTCTGTGAAACTCTTTTAGTGGTGAACTAAACCACAGAGTAGCATCCAAACGGCCTCACCGATGTCATGCATCAAGTCATAAACTAGGATCAGACGTACAGTCTTGATCTTTTTATTTCGACTGTGTAGCTACGTATTCCTTTCTTCAGGTATTCACAAGCGTGATTATATTGTGAATCATTTGTTTGCAGATGGAGGTTGTTTAATAATTTCACAGCTGACTGAGATTTTTTCTCTTGTGTTTGAATCGTTGTCTAAAATTACTTTCAAAGTTTAAATATTTGTTTGTTACATTTTTCTGCTCATGATTAAGATGAAGTGAACTCGAGAGCCGAACTCACATCATATTGACTCTGGGTAGTTACACTGCAGTAGGTGTAGCTGCTGGGGGATTCCCATGATGCACTGGGTGTTTCTTCTTCACTCACTGTATTAACAGACCTCTCTGCATTGAATCATATCTGTTATTAACCTCTGTCTCTCTTCCACAGCATGTCTTTATCCTGTCTTCCTTCTCTCACCCCAACCAATCACAGCAGATGGCCCCGCCCCTCCCTGAGCCTGGTTCTGCTGGAGGTTTCTTCCTGTTAAAAGGGAGTTTTTCCTTCCCACTGTCACCAAAGTGCTGCTCATAGGGGGTCATGTGATTGTTCTACCTTACAATATAAGGCGCCTTGAGGCATCTGTTGTTGTGATTTGGTGCTGTATAAATAAAATTAAACTGAACTGAAGTTTATCATTGATAACTGTGGAATAGACGGGAGATAATCCGGGAATTTCTTTTGCTTTTGATTAAAGAAAAGTAGCTTTCAAACTTATGCAAACACAGTGGGAGTCAGTCTCGTCTGCTTCTTAGTTTTTGTGAGTTTAAGAAATTCTTCCTCTCTGACATCAGAGATTATGGTCTTAACTACCAGTCCAGGACTTATGATAGTGTTTGCTCTTTCTAAACGACTGGCATGAGAACTAAATCTAATAATCAAAGATGCTAAACTGTGCGTGGCTGATGCAATGACTACAGCAGGTTGTGCATTCTGGGATACTCCTAGTTCGTGCTTATTAGCTGTAGGAGTGGATGTTCGCTGTTATTATGTTTATAATTCCAGGAATGACGTTATTCAAGTTTTCCTTCAAGTCAAACAGGTTTGAACAATATAACAATGTCGTGTTAAGGTCACAGATACTGTTTGTGTGCGTCTGTAGGCTGGGTGTATGTGCTGGAAAGAAGACAGGGACTTTGAAGTATCCCTCCCCTTCACACCTCTTGCAGTCGTTGAATGGTTTTTCTGGACGTTGGGAGCTTGCACCGGATACGTCAGAGGTGGGGGTGTGTGCTGTTGACGTCATCGGGGCATCAGAGTTCAAGTTCAGGTTGTTGTGGAGTTGTTTTACTCATGTGTGTGCTCAGCATCCCAAGGACATCTGAACTGGAGCTGTTTAATGAAAACATGTGAAAAAGCCATGATGCAAACATGTTACAGAACCTCTTTCTTCAGGTTTATGAGCGGACTCCTTTCTTTTCCGAGCTCCACACACGTACCTCTTTATCACAGAGACATTTCTAAAGCCTGTTCAGTGCCAGACCCTTATCTCAGACCAGTGCCGCACATTTCAACAACAAAACATAGTTCTTGATATGTGTGTGAAACTGAAACTCACTGCTGCCATTGTGTAATAGTGCAGACCTATTCAAAGTTATAACCTGACATAGCGACGTGGCTGTACGGTGGCTCCTTTGACTCCAGAGTGGCGCTCTCCCCAGCACTCAAACAGCTGATACAATGATGTGAGACACACTGAGAGAGTGATTCTATCATTAGGGTGTCCCGGTCTGTCCTCACCAGCTGACTCGTCGTTGTCTAGCTCTCTGTGCTCAGTCGTGTGTGTGTGTTCTGGTTTTGGTGCAGAAGCAGGACTCTGGGATTTCTGCCTCCACACCTGTTCCTGACGTCCTTGTTGTGGCCTCTTCTTCAGGGAGTGGCAGATCAGGCCTCACTGGATTGCTTTTGGGCAACAGTTAGTGCTCCTCGCCTTGAGTACATGTTTCCATTTAGAGAGAGATACTTACCTGTGTTGTCCTTGTGCTCAGGTTTACCTGGAGAATTCCCTGTCATGAGCAGTCTTTGTTTGGATTGACAGAGTCTGGAAAATGTGCAAAGCCATAGTGGAGTTCTGGTGTTTTTAAAACTGTATGCAGTGGACTTTGACTTGGAGGCCTGTGTGTAAATCCTACCTGTGTTTAGACAGAGCGATCCATCCAAGAAGCTGGACTCAGCGGTCCAGTCTTGTTGGTCCCGCCCTCACTGGGCAAGAGGAAGAGGCATGTTGCCACATGTCTGAGGAGAATTGAGCGCAATCACCCAGCATTTAGCTGAAATAAAAGGTGTGATGTGTAAAGACTGGAAAAGTTTGTGCTGGTACACCAGTAACTGGTCTTTTGGAAAGCCACCTCTCTTTATGAGTGAGTTAGAGAAAAGTGGAGGTTTTCTAATACAGTGCTTGTTGGCATTAGGTCAGCAAAGTCCGACATATTCAGACTGTCAACAGAAAACTGTTGCAAAGAAGAGCATTAAGGTGGGGAGAAGCAGTTTAACCCAAATCTTTCCTTTGAGGAGTTTAAAAACAAATCCAGATGCAGCAGCTCACAGGTTGCTCTCCCTTAAACACGGTAAGTGGAATATGTCCGATTCTCTAGAATTCTGGACAATGAGCGAAGAGACCGGCTGCGAGGAGAAAATCTCTACGGAGCCTTTTTGCAGCCTTAATGATGGACTGAAAGGAGAATTAGCTACCAACACTCCTCAGTCACCCTTGGCTCGTCTTCCACAACCCAAAATATTGACTGCAGAACAAATAGCATCTCAGATTAGAGCTAAACTGTCATTAATTCTTTAAAACACCTCCCGTAGAACCCACCACCACTGCCAAGTCACCTGAACCCCTGATCTCGCGTCTGTACCCAAAGTTCATCATGACCTCGCCGAAATCCTCAGGTCATTTCCGTGCATCTCTTAACTCCACACCGGACTCCCACGCACCATGAGCCCTCCTTCCCCTGTGCTCCTGAGAACACCCTGTGCCTAGTTATTCCTCGTAAGTAGTTTCGTGACTCAGACAATAAAGTCTAGTTGGTTTTGAAGTTGGTCGTCTGTCTCTGGTTCTGCGTTTGGGTTTTGTGTTTGTCTACCTATGACATACTCATTTTCTCCAGGTCTCTTCAGGAACACAAAACCCACGTCCATCTGACAACCGACTCTACGTCAAAGGTGAAGAATTTAAAGCCAAGTCAGTTTAGTGTGTAGAAGGGATAATTAAAATCAGACCCAGTTGAATTTAAAGCAGTTGAATGCTTGGAAAAAAGCAACACATGTTTGTGGGTTTGCTAACTTTGCTATAGGTTTACCGGGACTTCTGTAAAGTTTCCTCCCCTCTAACAAATCTCACCTCTCCCAAGGTCTCCAGTGAAACCCCACAGCTCAAAAAGCTTTCCCTCCCTGGTCCAGAGTGGAGGTGGATGCCTCAGAGTCAGGTGGTGGGCTGGTCCTGTCCCAGCAGGATGCAGCTAAAATGCATCCCTGTGCATAACTTTCTCGCTTCTCTCTCCAGCTGAAACAAAGTCTGGACAAACCACAAAAACCTCTCATACCTACACCTGGCGAAAAGACTGAACGAGCGTCAAGCCAGGTGGGCCCTTTTCTGTCACTTGGTCACGTAAACACGACTCTTTGTCCAGACAGTTCTTCTCCCCAGACGGTACCTCCGTCCTGTCTTATTGACTCTTTGAAAATTGAGACCTTGGTCCGGAAGACTCAGAGGAGGGAACCAGATTCAGGTCCAGGTCCATATCCAGATACAGATCCAGAACCAGTTCTAGTGGACCACCTAATTGGCTCTATGTACCCACAAATGTCTGCTCTAGGATAATCCACTGGGCCCAAACCCATTTTCAACTCCTAGTTGGCCATGGTCCCAAATCGCATTGGATTTCATCATCGGCCTTCGTCCCCCATCAGATAATACTACTCACCATCATTGGCTGGTTATCTCAAGTTGCCCACATTGTAGCTCTGCCTAAGCTTCCATCTGCCCTAGAAACAGTCCAGTTACTCACCAAGCATGTTTCCAGGTTACAAGGCAGACAGGACGGACTCAAGTGCAGACTGCAAAAGCAGTTCCTTATTCACAACATCACATGTTTTATATACAAGCTGGGGGAGAATGGTCCGGGGTTCCAGGGATTCACGGGTAGGTAGGGGAAAGACATCCTCCACACTCACGCGTTGATCCACGCTCCTCTCGCTCTGCTCCGAGATCCACTCCACACGGCACAAACACGCCTCGCCAAACTGCCAGACACTCACGCTCAGATATCCAGGAAAACGTTTCTGCTTTTTTATGTCCAGAGTTATAGCTGTCATGGCTACTGGACGGACTCACGCGCAGACAGTTCTTTCTTAGAGAACAAAAAGGGATTTATTTACAACAGGGATCACCTCAGTGCTATATATATGTACAGTGAGTTGGGAGGGGGGTCCAGGGCTCCACGGAGAGAAGGGGGGGGGGGGAACCCACAAACACGCTTCCTCTTCAGCCGCACTCGCTCCAAAGCTCCACACACGCTGCCACACCTGGGCAGGTCCCGTGATTTGGTCCAGAAGAGGGATATCTACACACAAGAGTTAAAGTTAGTTCCACAGCACAACACACACAGGGGATTCTTTTGATAATGCCGAGAGCACGAACTCAGGAGGTTCAACGTTCCAGCGGTGAGCTGCTCTGTGCCACTGCCTTAAATAGCAGCTGGGGAAATCAGCCAGATCAGCAGCAGGTGGACACAATCACACAGGTGCGTGGGCCAAGAGCGAGAGCCCGTAACGAGCTCCACCCAGGCAGAGAGGAGGAGGAGAGACAAAGAAAACAAAAACGAACAACAACAACAAAACCTGTAGCCAGCGTGAGCCAACCAGAGAGACACGGGGACCGTGACAATAGCGGTGTCATACCTTTTAGCTTTTCGCTCATCTTTAGGTGTTAGCTAGCATGCTAAGTTAGCTAACCTCTAACCTTGTGAAATGTTCGTGGATGCAACACTGTGTTGTAATACCTGTGAAAATAGCCGCATTCATTTTATTCTTCTTCCTTTGGCTGCTCCCTCTCAGGGCCTTCATCTCCACTCCGAGAAAACCTGGAGCCATAATTCCTCCACAGCACCGCGAGGCTTCTTTACTTCGAGGTTTGCTGATGAAAAGTGATTCTACAAGTTATTGAATCATCATACTTTCACACACCGCTTCTGCATTTTGGCTGATTTTTGTTAAATAAAGAATGACAATGAGTGTAAAGTCTGTTTATTATGTACTGATATTAAACCTATATATAATCTGATTTATGGACATTTATGAGTGCTGTTTGTCAGCTTTCCTGTGGCATTCGTCTTGTGGGATTACTAAAGTGCTCTCATATATAGTGATGAGTGATAAGTCTTTACCATAAAAGCTGATCTGAGAGCATCATGGAGAGTGTGGTGCTGTTCATACGCTCTTCATATCCAGGTGTTACCTGGATGAGTCAGCAACAGGAGGGTGATCTAATCATATCAGTCTGTTTCAGTTGTAATAAAGCAGCAGTGGGTGTGGTCCATCTTTAAGTATGCCTAACAAGGCCAGATAGTAAAGTCAGCTCACCAGTTTTTCCACAGACACACAGCAGAGGATCCAGGTCTTGTGTTAATAACCGGTGAGAGAAAAGGGTTTTGGCCTGAGAGGAGGCTATGTGTGAGACTGCACGTATGCTTTCCACAGCTGGCAGACAGGCCACGGAGAGCTGAGGCTCAGTGTGTGTGTGTGTGTGTGTGTGTGTGTGTGTGTGTGCGTGTGTGGGTGGGGGTGGGTGGGTGCGCATAAAAGACAAACTGTTTGTAGGTGATACATTAGTTGCATGTTTGGGGTTATAGATAACATTATATTTAAGATTATAAGTTGTCTGCATGTGTGTGTTCGAGTGGGCGTGGATGTGTGTGTATGTGTGTGTATGTGTGTGTATGTGTGTGTGTCGAGTCACGTTTATCTATGACTTATGGAGACTGTGTGACATCACTGCCTGCCTGCAAGGCTTTCACAGATTATTTTCCTCTGCTCTGCCACGATGCACACTCTTAAATTTAGAGACACATTAACACACATCTGCATGTGCGCACACACACTCACAGATAAACAAAAGGATGAGTGTCAGTATCTAACTGACGGTTTCACACGAAAAGACCACAACAAGAATGTTTGACTCTGAAAGCCATATAAGACTTAGTGACATGTTCTTTCATTAACATGACACACACACACACACACACACATACACCAAATGTGTATCAACCCATCACTGAAAGTAGAACCAACAAATCTAACATAAACACAGCTGTAGGTGACTCTGTTCATATCATCAGTGTTGGGGTCACAGCCAGGATTGTAAAGCCTTTTCTATATATCCTCCTTATCTTGATCGACTTTCCAGAGAACTGAACGTATGGATGGATTTTTGTACCTGCTGCTCTCAAGTAAAGATTCGCCTCAATAGTTGCGTGTCATTTTTAGTCACCTACATCACCATAAGCACCCAGTCTCAGCGCTCCTGCCATAGCATGCTGTGGGTCTTGGCTTCCTTTTGCGTCATGCAGTGAAGTTATTTTGGCTGTAACACACAACCACGAGTGTCTAAACTTACGCTGCACCATTACGGCCAATCACAGTCCGGCTCCAGTGATGTGCAGCAGAACATGCAGGCTTACGTTTGACAGGACATGTGACTGAAGTGTCTCATTGTATCTCACTCTGGCTTCCTGAACGGTCCCTCGGTGGGAATCTATGGCCTGCATCCTGAGTTTGCTTTTACCCACTCAAGTTAAAAACTGTCATCAGTGGAGGTAAATTATGTTTTACCAAAAGCTTAAAGCAGCCAGTGGATCTGTCTCCTGGTGTATTATGACAACCACAGCCTGTGAAATAAATGAAAAGTGACAAGAGGAATCTGTGCATGATCCCATGTGTTTGTCCTCCTCTTTTATTTTACATTTTTGAATGTGACCTTGTCTGTAGGGGCATGAGGCTTTGCATGGACCCGTCTTAGTAAAAAGTGGTTCATGTAAGGACACTAACCTCTGTCATTTTCAAATCCCCGCCCTGCCTCCTCTGCTAGGTATGGTAACACATTCTTGCTCAAGCCAGTGACTCACTGTCTTATTCCTGTCTCAGCAAAAACCGCCCGACACCAGATAAGTAGGGAGCGTGATTTCTGAAAGCGCACTCAGAATTTAACTTGGCCAAAGGACAAAATGACTCTGGACTATTGATAAAGTGAAATTATGCCACAGTCAGTAGTGCATATTTCCACATGTTCATTCTTCATGTCAGGTACCTATTACACGTCTGTTGGGTTCCCCAGAAAAATGTAAAATGATGTAAAAACAGTAAAACAGGCTTCGTCTCCCAGCACCTTTCATTTTTCTCATAACATTGTTTACCGTGATTATTTAAGAAAGTGCATTGTCCAGAAGATCCATCATTTCAGTTCATTCCTTACTTCAAGTCCAACCTACTTGACCTATTCTGCTCCTTTCTAGCCAAGCCAACTTTCCCGTGATTGGTTGCCCGTCACAAACATAAGGTACAAATATAGCATGTGGGCGGAGCTCCAGCCAGAACTGTCAAGCAACTTTAAACACATAAAAAGTGTCTGAAGTGTTTTACTTACAGAGAAAACTCGTTTATGTGTTGACCCCACACTACAGGTTTCCAGATCAGACTGTTGCTCTTCCTGTGTGGATCCAAGGCAGGTGGACAACGTTGCTCTTACAACCAGTTTTAAATGGATTTTCATTTTCATTTCATTTCTCCATCCATCCTTCCTTTCCCCTCCTGAGTCGCCTGACAGTTTGCCAGAATCAAAAGTCTTTTTCCATGGTCTCTCCGAACTCCTCCCACACCCGGGGTTTTGCTTGAGCCATGTTCTGCTTGGCCTGTCAGTCCCTATCAGCTGCCTCTGAAGTCCCAGAGGCTAACCAAGCTCTCTAATTCAATTCAATTCAATTCAATTCAATTCAATTCAATTCAATTCAATTCAATTCAATTCAATTCAATTCAATTTTATTCATACAGCGCCAAATCACAACAACAGTCGCCTCAAGGCGCTTTATATTGTACAGTAGATCCTACAATAACACATGCAGAGAAAAAACCAACAATCATATGACCCCCTATGAGCAGCACTTTGGCGACAGTGGGAAGGAAAAACTCCCTTTTAACAGGAAGAAACCTCCAGCAGAACCAGGCTCAGGGAGGGGTGGGGCCATCTGCTGTGATTGGTTGGGGTGAGAGAAGGAAGACAGGATGAAGGACTCCTTCTTCAGCCTGGTGGCTCCCTTCACCTCTGGTGTCCACCATTTGGTTCGGGGGTTACCACCATGACAGGCACCAACCATCTTGCAGCTGCAGCTCAGTGCAGCGGCTTCTGCAATGGAGGTGCTGAACATGGTCCATGTCTCCAGTCTCACTGTTGAAGCTCTGCTGGAGGTGTGCATTGAAGATCTCACGGACTGGGGCCTCTGTCATCACACCCTCGCTATACATCATCCTCCCCCGCCACCTGATCCGACTCACCACCAGGTGGTGATCAGTTTACAGCTCAGCCCCTCTCTTTACCTGAGTGTCCAGAACCATGTCTGGTGATATGATTACAAAATCGACCATCGACCTTTAACCTAGAGTGTCCTGGTGCCACGTGCACTTATGGACACGCTTATGTTCGAACATGGTGTTTGTTATGGCCAAACTGTGATTTGCACAGACGTCCAACAACAAAACAGCACTCAGGTTCAGATCCGGGAGGCCGTTCCTCCCAATCACCCCCCTCCAGGTCTCGCTGTCATTTCCTACATGAGTGTTGAAGTCTCCCAGCAGGACAGCAGAGTCCCCAGGTGGGGCACCCTCAAGCTCCCCGCCCAAGGACACCAAGAAGGCTGGGTACTCTGAACCGCCACTCGTCGCATAAGCGCAGATGACAGTCAGGACCTGTTCCCCGACCTGAAGGCACAGGGAACAAACACTCTTGTCTACCGGTAAAAACCCAACG